>NC_140917.1:30695204-30764303 GCF_045865225.1 Trachurus japonicus
CTACTATACAGTAGGCTCAGTCCTGGCTGCAGCCCTGCAACCACACTCTATCTCCACTGTTCGATCCAAATGAATGCAAAAATGCCCCAAAAATCATTGCGTTAGTCAGCACATAAAAAATAAATATCACATTGAGTTTAAATATAGTGTTTGTTATAACTCAGATGTGGCTTTAACAAACAACACTTAGTTATATATATAAATTGTGTCTTTGCAGTATGTGAAAGGAAGTTTTTGCTTTTGTTCTGTGAACAGTGTGGACTTCTGCCCTGGCTATAATCTATGACAGTACCACACATGCTGTATACATCAAAGTAATATGTCAATGAATGGATGTCTAGACATAACAAATACATTCAATATTCAGACTTAAAAAACAGCAGTATGGTTTGTAAGTGCTCTGTAGGGGGGGTTGAAACATAGTATGGACCTTTAAATTGAATTTTAAGGGAAATATCAGCACTTAAGAGGTATGATTGTTTGAAACCATCTGCCTTAAAACAATCTTACTGTATCTGTTAAACCCACACTGTAAACAAAGGGTGCAGTGTGCAATTGTATTAATGTGTGTGCTTGATTATAATATTTCCTTTTCATCTCTCTCTCACATTATACATACACGCTCTCTCTCACACTCTCCGTCACATACACACAGACACAGACACACTTCAGTAATGTTGACTGGGCCACTGCAGTTCCCAGGAGGTGTGTGATGTTTCCTTTGTGAATCCCCTGGCGGAGTAGGGGAGAAAGAAGCAGGCGGGCGAACTGGACCACCGACCCAACAACGGCAAGTGTTTGAGTGTGTCCCTGGGGGTGCTCAGTGGCTCACATCACTTGTGTGAATTCACAAACCACACTGAGCAGCAGTGGCCCCTTTACCTTACTGTTTGTTTCATCTGTCTCAACTGATCAGACAGGCTCAAAATTATTCTTTTGTCTCTAATGTTGTAAATAATACAGTCTGGTGTATAGAGTAGACTACAGCACAAAGGATGATCAAGAAGAAGACAGCATCTGTCCTCTTTTTATCTACAATACTTTATGATTTTGTTGTTATTTTTTCATATGGATAGCGCAGTATATTTCATGTCCTGCCCCAGTCAGAGAGATGAGATCATATTAATGTTCTGACTTTCTCTTCATCTTACGTTCAAATGCACGAAACAACTTTGTGCTATGGCAGTCTGTTCTTAAAAATACATTTGTAGAGGTTTCAGTATGTTGACAGGTCCCATCAAGAACAAGTAGAATGTGCTCAGTAGAACACTGACCTTTTCACCAATTTTATTTGTCGTCTTGTTAAATGTTGTATAGATTGAAGTGAATAGAAGTGAATCAAAACCAAGTTTGTCTGCAGCGCCTATATGCTCCAGTCCTGATGTTAGGACAGTGAAGTCAGTGATTGTTGGTCTACATGAGACCTTGTCAGGCCAAACCATGTTGAGACTGCATACACGTGACCAAAAGTACAGTTTAAACACTGGCACAACCAAACCACCCCAGCTCCACTTTTTTTTGCAAAATGTATGGAAAAAAATATCATGGGAAGACTATCCGTTTTAATTCTTAAAATTTGAGCTTACAAAATGTGGGCAATTTTGTCCAACACTCAAAGTCTTCCTCAACTTTTGTTTTGCAACTTCTTCATGGAGATAGATGGTACCAAGGGATTAATATCAACACTGAGACATTTGAAAGATTTAACCACTGGGGTATGGAGAAGGAATGTAGATGAGTTTAAGGATTGGGTTAAGAAGAGTTAGCTTGGATTTCGTCATGTCGATTTTATATTCAGAGAGCGAAGAGGGGAACATGATTAACATACAGTAGGATATCACATGTCAATAGGTGTGTATTGCAAAAAGCAGCAGGTTCAGCGAGGGGATGCAATCGTGTGCTTTCAAGCAAGAGGATCTCGAGAAGGAAGGTATAAAGTAAGTATATGTTACTCCAGCCAATCAGAAGCCTCTTCCGTGTTGAGTGACAGCATAGTTTTTTAAAAATCTGTTAAACAGTGAAGCACCTGGAATAATGCAGATATTGTCCCTGGCAACATGTTAAACTGGCTTGGTCAAACATGCACATGTCTTGTCCTGTGCAACTTGGTCCTTGAGGCCAAAACTTTGACATGCACCTTTACCTCAACCGCCTGTGACCTGCCATGTGGCTGTGGATATACATGAGCTGTAATATAACTCCAGTTCATCCGTATGTTTCCTTACAACTAAAATAGAAAATGGAAATAAAATACTTAAAGTCTGTTAGCTACTTCAAAGAGTGGGGTCTTTGTCTGATAAGTACAGTAATGTCAAAACACCACAAAAGGAACCAGTGTCTACTGCTGCTGTGCTGAGATCAGAGCTGACATGGAAAGAGAAAGAGAGCTGGGCAGAATCACTGCACTGTGAATCTCTGACATCAGAGAGGCAGAAGAGAAAATATAATCAATACAGGATTAAGTCTTATGTCTACACAAATAGAAACTGTCTTGGGAAGGGTTAATGAAATGGAAAGTATCAGTGAGGCTGCAATCACACACACACACACACACACACACACACACACACACAAAAGAGGCAATTATGGCATGAGTTTGGGATTATATAATAATTTGATATATTTTGCAAAGTGTTAAGTTTGTATTTACTTCACATTTGAATACAAAAAGACCGTCTGAAAACATGGAGGCTATTATACCAACAAATTGCCCACAGAAGCTTGTTTATATAATATATATAAAGTTGTTGTTTTTTTCTGCTATTGAAATAATAAAGGCATTGGTAACTCTGGGAGAATTTACAGTACATTTTCTTAAAGTCCCCCTCCCGCGACCCTTTTTGGTCATTTTAAAACCAGCTCATTAGCAATGCACCTCTGGAGGGTGGGCGGAGACTGCGCTGCTCTGCACCCGCCCAGCCACCTCCTCGCACCCCACCCCCCGCTCGCTGACAGCTGGACATTGTACAATTACAGATTCAGCGCGTTTAGCGTAAAACTCCACACTGGGATTCGACGCCAGACTGAAACATAGACCTTGCTCACGGTGCAAGCTGCTCTACCAGGTGAGCTATACCTGTTATACCTTAACAGCTACACCGAGCTACCAAGCCTTTCACCTCTGAGCCAGATGCAGAGCGGGGCGGGAGCTTGTAGTGCCCTCCCCTGGAGCTGTGACACGTCAGCTCCAGTCTCCCTGAAACTGCCAGTTTGCGTCTGCCATTGGTTCACAGCCATTTGAAGGCAGAAAAACTCAGAAATGCAATTTTGCACTTCCTTTTCTGCTGATTATGTGCTCTAACACAAGAAAAATGCCACTGGAACATGTGAAAAGCAAGGGAGGGGGTCTTTAAGGTTGTTATCCAAACTGCAGGAATAACAGTTCCTGTTGTTGCTAACTTGCTACATTGGACTAACTCAAGTCATCAACATTTTATTATTATTATTAATAAGACTTAAAAAAAAAAAAATTACAGCTCAACAAAGATGACCAATATTGAAATGAAATGACTCTGGATGTTGGGCCAATTTACACTTCAGAGTTCAGTGGCTCACACAGCTGCACACCTGAGCTCCCTGGGTGAACTGGGCAGTTTTCATGTCAGAGCAGATCTTTAGATGGTTAAAGGGACAGAGGAAACAGAGGGGGCAAATATGTGGGGCTTCAAGTTGAAAACAGCAGAGCTCATGCTGAGGCAACACCAGCCAGTGTCAACTGGCAACTACGGAAGCCTACAGAGGGCTATTGGTGAAGTTCAGTTAATCCAGATAACCAAGTGAGCGTGAGTGTTAAACTTGCTTCATAGTGCAGGCCTCAGGTTGCATGAATCTGTTTCACATCCTTGAACTGACCACAACATGCCAACATGCCAGTGATGACAAGACCTGCCCCACTCTGCTTCTGATTGGCTAGTGCCGTTAGCTTCAGTGTTTGGTTAGGTTGACAGAGAGATTTGCGCTCCTCTCATCCCGTTGGTAGGTAAACTTCATTACCCCAAACATGATAAACAGCACCCACAACAAGTTCCCTAATGTACTGACTTTTTAGTTTTTTTTAATTATATTCTCCTCACTGCGTAGCGCCAGTGATCCAGCACAGTGCTGAAAGATCCAGTAAAGATCCAGTACATCCAGTAGTAGGTGTGTGATTTATCTGCAAGTGTGCAAAGTCCAGTGTTAGAAACAAGCAAACCTTCTGGAGTACTGTAATACTTAGACCAATTATATCATTGATGTCCTTCACTCACGAACCACTAGATAAAAGCATCTGCCATATTCTGTATAGGTACATGTAAATGCTTTGGTAAAGTGTGGGTAAATCTAATATGGAAATTCCTTTCCTGATTGAAATCAATGTCTAGTTCATTCTAAAGCCATGTCTTACCGGTAAATAATAAAGCTTTTATGTTTCATTTTGTATGGGTTGTCCTCTTATCAGAAGGTATGCAATTCCCAGCTCCTACAGCTGAATGAATGTGTGTATGAATGGATGAATGCATTTCATCTTCAAGTGCTTCATTTAAGCTTGAAAAAAGAGCTATACAGTATATGTGCAGCCCTTTTAATTTCACTAATGGATTCAAGTAAATGTTTGCTGTTGTGTTGAACTGCCTTGTTTGTTTCAGGGCTAATCCAGGCCCATTTAAACACACACAGTTAATACTGTAGCTCAGCAACCACCTGTCTGCAGTGGTTACCACATCGTCATTGTTTCTGTGGCACTGGCAGCATTTCAGTGAGCGCTCCCTGAACATGCTGTGTATCACGATTTAACATTTACAGCCACCTCTCAGTTGTGCAGAAAAGCAAAGAGATATGAGTCACACATGTTGAGACAGTCACACATGAAAAATATTATCCTACTTTATCCTGTCATATGTGGTAACCACTCGACCTGCACCTATCCACCACTTTCCGGAGAACGACGCTGGGTGTCGCCATGACACTCCATTCATTACATTTTAGATTAACGTTAGCTGGGCTAACCGTTAGCCGTTAGCAGTGTCTTAAATAACTCAATAAACAGCCCATGTAAAAAAAAATATTTTCCAGCGGATATCTTTGTTCCAACATGTTAGCTGTCAGCAGCAGCGAAGCTAACGGCTAGGATAGCTAGTTGCAGATTAGTCAGGGCGGTTTTGGCAGCCCCCACATTTGGTGCCTACACCGGTGGCTAGCGCTACCAGTTAGCCGCTCGCTAGAATGCTACTACGGGGTTGAAAACCGACTTCCGTTGTGGTGTGACGCAATGGATCATGGGCATACCTGTCAAGTTTTGGATTTGAAAATAAGGGAAATTTTCCGGCACCCGCCGCGAACAGTGCTGCCACCCCAACCAAGCTCCAGTATCCCTTACATTTTAAGACAAGAAAGCTAAAATCACTGGCTTTATGCACAGCTGCACTACTTCCTTATCTTCAGCCAGCCCGTCTGCCATTATTGGACAAACTGATTAATCCAGGTGTGCCTGACCTCAATAGTCACAACAACAATAATGTTTTGTCTTTTTTTCTAACACATAAATGAGGCATTCTGGTGTACTCTGAGGAGAAACAGAGGGAAAAGACAACATTGCTTCAGTTTTTTTTTTCTTTTAAAGCAGATTCAGTACTGACTGAGGTTCCTATCATTGTAACTGCAAGAATGGCTTAAGTGTATTAATTTGAACTCAGAACTGGTTTAGTGTGGAGCTGTGGCTGGTGGGCAAAAACAAAACTCATTTTTTAAAATCTTTTGGCCTGGACCGGCCTTTCAAGGCCCCCTTTCCTCTGCTTCACCATGAAGCTCTTTCAGGCCACACTGTCTTCTTCCACAACTTCTGCCCTATTCTCATCTGTATTTTGATAGCTGGAGCTACTGTCAGATATCTATATGACAGAAGGCCCACACATGCTTTAGCTTTATACTGCTGAATAATTGGAGCAGACATGTCCTGAGATTTTCAGCCTTATATGATTATAGAATTACCCTCTTTTACAGCAGGTAGGCTACAGACACAGTTGCTCTCTGGACTGGGCTGCCTAGCTGTTCTTTTGGGTTAAGTGAGCATGGACGACACAACTCGACCGGTGTGGACGCGCTGGTTCGAGCCGCGCGTGTTTTGAGCCGCGCGTGTTTTGAGCCGCGCGTGTTTTTTTTTTCAACAACCGCGGGTCGACCCGTTACAAGCTTGATGAACAGGACCTCAGTCAGTGCCGCGGTGATGTAGGCTTTGGGCTGTGTGCTCGCACATAGTGACGACAAGCACGCTCATCGTCGCTAACCAAGATAGGATTAATAGAGAGTTGGCCACTCCGAGGTAAAAACCAAAACCCAAATGAAATAGCAGCGTCCAGTCCGGGGTGCCGTCGGGACTGGCCCGGGGTATTATTATTTTTTAATAACGTGGGTTAAAATACGGGAGATTTACGGGAAAATACTAATACGGGAGGACGGCGGGAAAGAAGGGTAAAATACGGGACTTTCCCGGCCAAAACGGGATACTTGACAGGTATGATCATGGGAAAATAAAGTGGTGGATACTGTGAAACTTATAGAGATGCCCCAAGTACCTTTGGAGTGAAACAGAAAGTTAGCAAACATGTGTTAGGGTTAGGGTTTTGCTATCACTGTCAGCAAAGCCGCTGCATTTTGGAACTAAGCGTTACTGGACTCCTGACTTTTCTACTGCACTCGGCAATCAACTCGTCAGGGCTTCTGCATTAGTAGCAAGCGGCTGGAGGAGAGTGGGTGAGTTTTGTTTTTGTCTCTTTTCAGGCAAAGCCAGTAGGTGTTTGATGCCTCATATTATGGGCTGGGACACTATTGGTACTGTTGCTGAAGTTTGGTGCTGTTCTAAACATTACAGATGTAGCCACCTAGAAGTTCCCCCTGGTCCCTGGTGGGACCACTGTGGGACCGTGATGGGTCCGTGGCGGGTCCGTGACGGGCTCCCGCTTGGCCCGTGGCGATAATTTAATCCCCCGCGATGACGTAGCGAACGCAGCCACGACTGTTAACGCCCCTCTGCAGCCCGTGTGAAAATCAGCTGCAGTACTCATTTGTCCACGGGGAGGAGCAGTGATTTTGACCCGAGTTAATCTGTCAATCACTTTTCCTCCTCCTTTCTTTTTTCCCTCAGATGAATTGCTATAATTGCCTCCAAAACAGGCGATCTATAAGTAGCTTCAAAGATAAATAAACACCGACAGAGCACAAATAAAAATGTATATCACTCGCAGTTTACCTGTCTACAGAATTTGCATTCTAGTAAATGTTTGACTTGTGGTGGTTTTAATGTTAACACTGAAGAATACGGTGCGCAAATAAACCCTAACCAATAAATAAACAACATGCCAATGTGTCCGTGAATATACACGCATGAGACTGTTTGTGTAAAATTAAAGTGTGGTCCTAAGTGACCGCCCTTATATTCAAACAAGAGGAAAGAGAAATAATTATGAGGTTCATAAATTAAAACACCATGATTGTGCGTCGTGCGCCCTCGCCATGGCACAGCTGAGACTTAACATACTTGATGTTTTTTGTTTGTTTGTGTGAAACCTGTAATATAAACAGTTATTTACAAGCCCCTCTTTCAGTTTTTGCCAGTCGGCAACCATGAAATCTGCTGTGCATCTCTGGCTTGCTCATTCACTCCCAATCCGCAAATAAATAAATACATTTCTAGTGACCACAGCGCGTCACGTCTCAGAACCACGGGCTACATTTGTGTATTTATTAGGGCTGTGCAAGTTGCGTTATGGCAACTCATTAAACTATTAACGCCGACATTTATTTTATTGCGCATTAAAGGTACCATCCCGGGCGGCTCATTTTGTGGCAAAAATATAAAAATCTGAGTATATCGGTTAAGTATTAGACAGTAATTGATGCTATTAGTGGTTTGACATATCAATGACGAAATTTGGTCATCTGTGTAAGGAGTAGGGACTAAAATTTGGCCGACCAATCAAATTAGTCTCAGTTCAACTTTGGTTGGATGGCCCGTCTGTCAGTCAACGTGCACGCTGTTCTGCTAGTATGCAAGCACTTTGATTGTAGCTACACTTTTTCACAGTACATCACAGCCAGCCAGCCAGCAGCTAGAAAGCTAGGAATTCGTCATGGCACAGCTAAAGGACCAGCCGGATATCCAACCTCCAACTGCACCTCCTAATCAACCACCACCCAAAAACCTAACACTTTTATTGAAAGTATGAAAGACCGTCAGAAGTTACTTGGCTCGTTTTCTCCCTCGGGATTGCTGAGGTCGCCCGGCAGATCAGCTCAGTGGAGTGGCTGCTGCTGCTGCTGCTGCTGCTGCTGCTGCTGTGACAGCTGCCATGGTCCCTGTACTGGGGGCTCACACAGACTCTGCAACTTCTCCCAAACAACGGAGCAAATTTCCTAACAAAGGTTATAAACTGACCACAGACTCTGGATTAAACTGTGACGTGTTAACAGTGCTAAAGCCAGAATTAAAAACAGCTTTTAGCAGCTTTATTGGCTGTCGGTTGCCACAATGCTAATTTCTGTTAGCCCGTCTATGAGGTTTTGCATTATGTTAGCATTAAGCTAGCGGGCTTTATGCTTAGTTGTAATACTGGCTGTGTGTGTTTTGAACGTTGTTTAAAACTATGTACATCTTTGATGCTTAAATATATATATTACCGCTTAATACTCCTCTTTTATTTTATGTATGCTGCTATTTTTTATGCAGCCTTACTGTCGGTTGCCGCGGGCTAATTTCTGTTAGCCCGTCTATGAGGTTTTGCATTATACGTTAGCATTAAGCTAGCGGGCTTTATGCTTAGTTGTGATACTGGCTGTGTGTGTTTTGAACGTTGTTTAAAACTATGTGGGTTTTGATTGAACATCTTTGAAGCTTAAATATGTATATTACCGCTTAATACTCCTCTTTTATTTTATGTATGCTGCTATTTTTATGCAGCTTTACTGTCGGTTGCCCGCGGGCTAATTTCTGTTAGCCCGTCTATGAGGTTTTGCATTATACGTTAGCATTAAGCTAGCGGGCTTTGTGCTTAGTTGTGCTGGCTGTGTGTGTTTTGAACGTTGTTTAAAACTATGTGGGTTTGATCGAACATCTTTGATGCTTAAATATAGCCTATATATTCCCACTTAATATATTGCTTTACTCCTCTTTTTATTTTATGTAGGTATTTTTACTGTAGGGCAGGCTAATCTTGACAAATAAAACCTTGAAGCAAAAAGATCTTGCCTTTTGTTTGAGAACTGACATTTGTACAATAATTCAGTAACAGTTGTAAATGTACCTTTGTACAATTTATTTTTTAATATTTTACCGTTCAAAAGCAAGCTCAGTGCTGTCTGTCCCATAGAATAACATGACAGTGGCAGCCTGCTGTAGCCGCTCTGATGCCCTGCTTGTGGTGCAATACATACAACAGTCTCCGGCTGCAATGAACACCGAGCAATGGGGGCGTGGTTTTTGTGATTCCTGATTGGACGGAGGGGCGGGTGTGCGATTCGAAAAAGAAATCGTTAGTCCAGTAAATCCAGCCGCCCGGGATGGTACCTTTAATGCATGTTGCTCACATGCTTTTATTTTGTAAAAGTCTGTTGCTGGCTGCTGCGGTGTAGGGGTCAGAGTCGCCGGACACCGTGAACATGCGCTGTGCACCTCTGTAAAATTCTCAATAAAATTTCATGAATGAGTGTATTTTTCACCACATAATACTAATATCCCTCCCCCTGCGCTATGCTGACCTGACACGTCTAGAGTGGTTGACAGCTCTCTCTCTCTCTTTTTTTTTCACTTTTAATGATAAAGTCACGTCAAACCAGCCATTCCCATTAGGAGAGCCAAATGCCTGACGCGCGATCTACTGGCACTGACGCACCTGTCTTAATATGGAACTCAACATGAGAGCGAAGGTGCGCTCTGCTCTTATTTCCATCTCACCCCACACACGTCGACCTGTGTCTTGTGAAGACGTACAGCGCGATGGGGAGAGAGAGAGAGAGAGAGAGAGAGAGGACCACTTGTTTACATAGACGCTTGTTTATCCTGTTACATGCAGCGTCTGTTGTCTGTCTGACGTCTGCCCGATTTCATGTGAATGCAACATCAAGAATACGTTCCGATATGCAACCATACTGCTAGATGGGGGCAATTTCTACATATTACACCTTTAACCAGATGAAATCAACATAGTAAAGGAATCTGTGATCTGTTATCTCAGTGATAAATGCAGTGTTGTGTCAAGCATCCAAACGGGCCCAGGTTGCCCAGGTGCATGGCATCATACAGTACTCATCAGCTCAGCCCATCTCATCAGCAAGGAGCCTGCAACAGAATACCCACAAACAAAGAACCCACCAAAAGTGAATGGCAGGGGTCGTCACACTCACCAACAGGCGAAGGTGTGCTGCCGCTGCTGGACGGCTGCTGGATCTGCAGCCTCTGAGGTGACGGCAGCGGCAGCTGGGGCAGGGAGCTGATGACCGAGGGGAAGAGGAAAGGATACAGCCCGGGTGTGTAGCGCCTCATCTGGACCAGCGGGGGACTGCTGCAGGGCTGGGCACGGCTGGCAGTCTTCATCACAGCGATGGGCAAAGGGTGCACTGAGCACAGAGGGAGCTGATGTGCGGTGAGGCTGGGAGGCCATCAGGTGACCCCCTGGATGCAGTTAATGTGTCTCGGGCAGGTGAGGTACCACCTCAGCAATCCACAGATGCATGGTGGTGTAGTTTGGTGTCACACAGATCCCCTCAGAGGCTCCTTCCACTCACACTGTAACACAGACACACAGAGTTAGTTACATCTCTGATGCTCTCCTAACATCAGCTACAGTAATACGTCAGTTAACCTTCAGTGGAGGAGGGGCTGAGTGAATCTTTGTTCTGTGCACAGCTCTCAAAGTGAAATAATTTGTCAATTTGAAATAGGCTTTGGATTTATTGTGAAACTGTGCTGGGAGTAGGCTTGTCACGCTACCAGAATGCCAGTAGTTGATACAACAACAGTGAATTTCCGTGCGGATTTTCTATTTTTTCTAGTATCTCCTCCTTTTTATCCAGCACCCATCCCAACCGGGCCTGCCTGATGTGCGTGTCTTCTCATTAGCAACATGAAGTTAAAGCAGAAGTAAGTGATATATTTGTGTTAATATAAGACTTAAAGCTATGGTCTACGATTTGGAGCATTGGTAATTATTGTTAACATCGTTTATACAGCGATTATGGTCCTGTGGTCCGATATACACAATATAAATAGCAAAAATAACCAAAAAAATCCATTCAGTCTATCAGCCGTGGGCCTGCATAGAAATTGACCAATGGGCGCCGCGCGCCCCATCCGGCTCCCACTGGCTCGTACCCTCCATCCTATCCCCTCGTCTCGCCTGCTCCTCCTCGACCCGCCTCGTCCCCACCCCCTCCGCTTAGAAACTACAAGTAGTTGTAACCGCTCTGAGCTGCTCAGCCACAGACACATGAACCCACCAATTCAGCACCTGCTGCCCTCCACCCCCAGTCGGTCTGCCGAAAAAAAGCCCCACTAGGATTCAGAGAAGCACAGTACAGAAGCACAGAATGTGTTGCTGCCCGTATTACCGGTACCGGTGCCGCGTCGAGTCTCCCTGATCCTCTCCCCGACACACAGCCGCTTCCAGCTGCAGCTGACCGGGGTGCTCTGTCTGCACCCTGCACACCGCGGCCCTGCTGACCTACCCTGGTCTTCCTCCTCTCCCTGACACACAGCTGCTCCCAGCCGGAGCCTGAGCGGGTCTCTCTGCACTGCGACGCCGCGGAGCTCCAGGCCCCGGTCTTCCTGCTCCTCTCCCCCAGACACAGCACCCTGTGGCCGGTCACCCAGCGCGAGGAGTCTCCCTGTAGCATGAGGCTGTGCTAATGGTTGCTAATGGCGGCGCTGCTCATACCAGCGGTCGCCGCGGTCCCGTTGCCGGGGACGGCGACGACGGTACTGGCACCGCCTCGTTACCGGCAGCTGGTGCACAGCGGCGGCGCCAGCCCCGATGCCGCCGCTGTGCACCAGCTGCCAGTAACAAGGCGGTATTAGTGGGCTAGCGCCGAGCACAGCCTCATGCTACAGGGAGACTCTTAGCGCTGGGTGACCCAGGACAGGGTGCTGTGTCTGGGGGAGAGGAGCAGGAAGAGTCGGGGCCTGGAGCTCCGTGGCGCCGCGGTGCAGAGAGACCCAGGCTGCAGTGGCGGTGCTGAGTTTATGTTGAACAGGTAATCTTTGGTTTTATTGTGGAAGTTGTGACTGTGAATATGACATTTTACTCGGCATTCAAAGCCATTTGGTTTCTGCAGGCAGCAGCAGGCTTGTTGCTTGCTCCGCTCTGCTCTGTGAGGGGAGGGGGGGAGGCGTGTCGCGAGGAGGTCCCGAGGGGCGGGCCATACGAGCTCAGAGGGGAGGGGCGGGGGTGTGTGAGAGGTGCTTTTTTCAAATTTTTCTCATCCTCTTTCAAAACGTAGACCATAGCTTTAAATAGTTATATCTTCCGACAGCAATCACTTACATAGAGTGTTTGGACCGAAACACGGGTCTGTCAGTCACTCTGCTCTGCTCTGAGCCGAGGAGAAAACATTTATCGTATCCTACAGTTTTTATCCAATGAGGAGAGAGAACGGCATGCAGGGCTGTGTGTACAACCAAGGGACGCCGTGAATGTGGCGACGTAGGGACGAGGACTGTTATGGTGCGTTCAAGGAAACTCGTATTTTTCCGACCGTGAAGTGGTACCAGTTCGATCTGGTACGAGTTCACCGGTCGGAAGTTACGAGTGGCCGTTATAGTGACTTTCACCGGTAAAACAGGTCGGAAAAACACGAGTGGGTTGCCTGGAACGCTACAAAGTCGTAAGTCGTGACTTGAAGCTGTAATTTACGATTTCAAAAGCCTGCCTGGAACGCAGCATTAGCGAAAACGACCGGACCACTTACTTCTGCTTTAAGCACAGTGTTAAAATGGTAAATATGGCTCAACACAAATGAGAGTCAAGTAGTCATTATCATCTGTGTCCTTCAAGTAATTTAACAGCAGAACTGTTGTTCTCATGATTTCACTTTCAGACTGTATTCAGCCATACTGGTGCCAAAATGATACATTGTTTCATTTTTCAGCTCATACAGTTCATGTTCACACATGTCATGAGTGCCATGTGTCCATGTCGACTGACCAGAAAAAGACGCATGGTACGTCACATTCACATGACTCAACCAAACTTGTGGCATACACCAAGCAGTTGGAGCAGATTGAGGTCCAGCCACTTTCACATAACAAACAAACGCACCAGTTTGACTGTGGTGGCACTGAGACCACACCCGCCAAGGGCAAAGTTGTATTGAGGTAGTTTTGTGTGTTGCTATCGACTTGTGTTGACTTATTCCTTGTTCCTATACTCATTACAACCCTAGTTGGGACTAATGAGTCTGTGGCATGAGTCAGTTGAGTAGGCGGTCTTTCAGTATGACCCAGGGCACATTTGCATTCATACTACTAAAACACTGGTTATTTTTTAAGTATATTTTTTGGCTTTTATGCCATTATTAGATAGAACAGTTGAGAGAGACAGGAAATGGGGAGGCACAGAGAGGGGGGATGACATGCAGGAAAGGGCTGCCCGATGCGGGCTTCGAACCGAGGCCGCCTGCAACGAGGGCTGTAGCCTCATTGGGCGCCTGCTTAACCTCCTGCACCACCCAACACCCCTAAAATAATGGTTCTTAAATGCATTCTCAATGCATATTGGGAGTGTAATGTTTTGTGCAGGAGGCAATAATCAAGCCGGGCATGGCTTCAGAACACGTCTTTACTTGGTGACTTCCGGCAACGGACACACAACTACAGGTGCAGCTTGGCTCAGTAAACACATCTAAAAATGTTAGCCAACCAAAACACAGCAACTGCCTTTGTAGTAGCCCCCAATGTGACAACCTCAACTGTAAATCACTTCAATCTATTACAGGGAGTGTTCACACCTAAACTTGCTGACCACTTCTTTTTGGACAGGTCTGGACAGGGCTTAAGATACCTCCACATCTACATAAACACCCAGCATTCATTTATGAATCCATGGATAAGTACAGTCCAGTTGACCTGGTTTGGACATCTAGTAAGGATGACTTCAGAGCATCTCTCCAAGGAGGTGTTCCTGGCATGTCCAGCCAGGAGAAGACCATGAGACAGACCAAGGACTAGGTGGAGACATTATATCGCCAACCTGGCCTGGGAAGGCCTCAGGATCCCCCAGTTAGAGCTGGCCAATGTAGACCGGGAAACAGAAGGCTGGGGCTCTCAGGTGGATCTGCTGCCCACAGGACCTGATCCAACATAAGCAGTGGAAAATGGATGGATGGATGGATCGATGGATGGATGGATGGATGGACGGACGGACGGACGGACGGATAGATGGGTACCAGTCAGATGTGGCAAAGTGTGTCCAGGATGGGTTGAGTTACAGCACGAGCAAGCAAGGATCAACAGTGGGGTTTCCTTGTTGTGAGGGCAGTTTCAGTTGTCTGCACCATTGTGTGAAGTAGTATGGAGTGCTGATTATAGAGCACTACAGGCTCTTACAGTGCCCTTGTCAATGAGTGGTGAGTATGGTATGTGCTAATAGATGAAGGCTGAGACACTTGTATATCTACAGAGTGTAAAGGAAGGGCAGAGGAAACAGCATTGGGGGCTCTGGTGGTGGTGATGATGTACTAGATGATAGTACTCTGCCCATTTTAACAGCCTGAGGCCTGTTGCTGAGGAAGTCTGAACCCAGTGAATGAGGAGGGAGGGGTGTTTAGGTGGTGGAGTTTCCTGATCATCTGGTGTGTTAAAAGCAGAGCTGCAAACAGGACTGAGGGTGTTTCCTGGTGATTCCAAATGTTGGAGGAGGGGGTGAGTGAAGAACGCTCCAGAATTAGCATTAATATTTTCCTTATCAACTAAACTAATTCACCAACATGTCCTTTAAATTGGAACTAGAACCTTTTTTTTTTCTTTTTTCCCGACAGGAATAGGACCCATTAATCAACTTTTCTGTAAATAAGCAAATATTAGCTAAGTTGCTAGTTTTCAACTGTAGTCCCTGGGCAAGATATTAACTGCCAACCTGGATGATAATGTGTTAAGTTTGGTATTTTCATGGTTCCGCGCTGGCAACAGTCAGATCCAGTGGCATCTTTGTTTTCTGGTTGCCTGTTCATCTCTCCTCTTACTTAATGAGCTTGATATCTCAGTAAGACTTCACAAAGTTCTTCAAATTTAGCACAATGACTTGTTCCCAAAGGTCAACTTTTGGTGATGAAAGGTCACAGCGACTCTAGAACTCGTCAAGGCAATTTTGCACAAATGTGACACTAACTGATTAGACTTGTGGTCAAAGTGGTCACAAATCAAGGTCACAGTCACCTCAGAGAACATTTTTTTGTCATACTGTAATTCAAGATTTCGCTGTTCTACAAGGTGCTACTTCTTTCGCCATAAGCCTCCACCCTGACCCTCCACATGTCATACTCACTGCCCTCTGAATAGATATGGGATTTATGCAATGCTATTGTTGTCACATTGTCACTCACAGTGACATTTTGGAGTTTGTCATGAGTAAATCTGTCTCCTAGAAACTGCAACAGCAAACATATTTTATTGGAAAAGGCTTACATTCTGATGGTAATGACTAGATAATGAATGAAACTGCACATATTTATAAATCGCAATCAATTTATAAGAAAGTGGCTGGAATGGTAGGTGGTGGTACAAAGTACACAATTGTCACATCAGTGCAGTTACCATAACAGTTAACACAGCATTGATTTGAAGATTTGTTTAGGTTTTTGTGTCATCTGACAGACGCAAATCACTTCTAAACATAGGAAGACCTCAAAATAAGTGTTGAAGTAGAACTTCTGGCAGATATCAAAAGCTGACAGAGACTTGGGGTCGGCAACCTGAAACCAAAAAAAAAAAACTTTGTTTGGACGTTTAGATGCAGCTATAAAAAACTAAAATAAAATAAATATAATAAACTAATATATGGTTTTGACAAAGGCAGACCATTCACAATGATGAAAGTTGCTCTCTGGGAATTGACTTCCAATTAAATGCCATACAATAATTTGCCGTTTTATGCTTTAGATAAAATTCTACTGGACCTCACAGCCCAGGCCACATCTGCAGACAACAATGATAGTCCAAAAACAGACAGCCAGGGTTTCATATGTCACAAATCTAAGTAACCAATCCTGTCAACTTAGTGGGTGTGGGATGGAGCTAAACAAACCTGAAACCTTGTCAGTCATTAGCATAACCCCAGTGACAAACACTGTGTCAGCCACTGCCAGTTGCCAGCTAACATGCAACACAAACAGTTGTTAGCATTGATTTGACAGATTAGAGAGATAAACTAACCTCTTATAATCAGATGTAAGGGGAAAGTAAATGGGCGGATCAATGGGAAGCTTTATACATCCTCTGGATAAGAGCATGAATTTAAGGAGACCATGAAAAGGAAAAGCACTCACAGGACAAGGTCTGTAATGTGGTTCTTGTGGAACTTGTAGTGTAGCTATGGCAATGCTTTGCGTACCTCGATAAACAAGCAGCCTCTCTAGTCTAAGAATACACTGTTCCACTGTAATGAAATTATTTATAATCGCTGTAGAAAGTAGTGGAGGGCCTTTTTGCACACAGGAGCAAGGTCATCTTGTTCCATTCAACATGTAGAAAATTTCCCAAATAACAGCAAGTCAGTGGAATTACCTTAGTCCTGCTAATGCTTTTAAGTAGAGATCAAGACCAGCTGCTCCATAACACAACATCAGAACTTTTTAACAATACATGTGGAAGGCTTCACACTGTAGCTCTAATGATTTGACATGTTAAAGGGACAACAAGGAGTTTTGGAAAGCGAAGTGTCTTCATACTACATTTACCATGAGCCTGAAATTCTATGACCGGGGTAAGACGGACGTCTTGCCAAGAATGTTTTTATTCATCAAGAATTAAAGTCAGAGGTTGGAAGACGATCAGATACCGTCGTAGTTCCGACCATTAATGGTGATTCGGCGGCGTTATCATGAGCCGCCGGGCAGCGTCCAGGAAACCGAAAGTAAGGAAACACTGGTCGGCTCGCCCAGCATTTCCACCATTAATTAAAATAACAAAATAACGATAGAGACAAAACAATATATTAATCGAAAATGGAGCCATTAACAAGTGTGGGTAGCGTAGATTCATCCACATTAATGTGAGACTTTGAGGCGGCGGCGTATGAGTATCGCTTTTAGCGTGCCCTGCTGTCATGCATGCGCGCTTCTCTGTGTGTGTGTGAGGGCTAATAACGGAGAAAGAGCGCTATGATCAATGAACGGAACGCTATTGCGTTGCCGAAAACCGAAAACTCTATTCATGGCGGACGTAATTTATTTGTGGCATATCAGTGAACACGTCGTCGGGCTGTGACATACAGGGCTGGCGTCGGCAGCCCAGCATAGACTGTAAAAAGAAGCCTAGTCACAGCCACAACACCAGCTAAACGTGTTTCCTCAAATTTGAGGCGGAGTGGCCACCCTGTTTACCACAGAGATGTTGTGTGCGGTCATATGACTACCTGGCTCCGTCTGATTGGACGTCGCCAGTGGCTGCATTTGATTGGTGAAACACTGTCATTTGACAGAGTATAGTTGGAAGCAGCAAGCCAAGCGGCTTCATTAAAACAAAACAAACAGATTGCGCATTAGATCAATAAAAAAGTAGCGAGTATGTGTGTGTGTGTGTGTGTAAAATCGGCAAGAAAACAAAACATCGCCGATCGTCCTTCCAATCGCCGATAGACGATTGGATCGCCAATCGGCACAACCCTAATTCACACAGTAGTTACTGCATCTTCTACTGATGCATCTTTGCTCTTACAACTTCTAAACACTCTCCTATGAAAACTTTTTCCCCTCATTGTAGTGAGAAACAAGAGGTAATGCAATACAAGAATAATTCATGAGGCTTAATTTAGAAATGTAGCTCCTGCTGCTGCTGCTGCTGCTGCTGCTGTAGAAAGCGGATAACAGCCACAGCCACTGAACACGAGTGGAATAAAAATAGGAGATACTGAAACAACAAGTTAGTGCATGAAGTTTGATGGGGTCATTCACATGACTGTACTACTGAGAGGAGTGCTCCATAAGTTGTGTTTACTTTATGAACTTCAGTCTTATTGGCTTGGACTTTCTTTGAAGTAGAGGTTGCTGAATATACTGTGTACTGTACTTGTATATGGACTGATATGAGACAACACTTTATATATACACTTTATATGTCCTCCATTAAGTCTAAGTTAACGTTTTTGCCAAATTTTCAGAAATTCACGCAAGGCACTGTGGAAATTCAAGTGATTAGGAAGGACAGTCCTCCTGAAAACACAAGGCCTCTGGCTCTCGTTATTGCTGATGCACAAGCATAGTATTTTTTTTTTTACTTTGCATAGCAATGTATTTGTATATAACTGTATCTACTTTACCTATAAAGAGACACGGGCAAAGTACAAAGGGAAGCTAAACAATTACAACCAGACACATAATGACTGCAAAGAGACACAGAATGTTTGTAGTTGTCTGTAGCTGTTGGAGTTTGGGAGTTTTTTCTCCAGTGTTGGAGGGGTCAGTACCAAGGCCACTTGGAAACAATGAAAATGCAGTACCAGCAAAGATCCGAGTATGTTTTCATCAGTATCTAATTTCTGCAATTTTTCCTACAGTCAGATGGGTGGATTCCTGAGCTGAAACTTCCCAGGGACAGGATTTGATTTAAACCAATTACACCAAAATGTATCATTCCTTTAAAAAGTCCTGATCAGTTTTCTGTCTACACAATTATACCTGACGTAAGTTTTAATAATGCAATGTAAACATGTGTCTGTAAAATGTGGCTGCTGCTTTAATATGAAGTTAAAGCCGCACTGTGTAGTTTTTCAACCTTAAAATAATGTTTCTAAACTCATTAAAGTGGTAGAAAAATAGTTAAAGCAGATATCACTGGCACGGCCGTTTCGGCTAATGCTGCGTTCAAGGCAGGCTTTTGAAACCGTAAGTTACAGCTTCAAGTCACAACTACGACTTGGTAGCGTTCCAGGTAACCCGTAGCTCGTGTTTTTACCGTCCTGTTGTCTGTGAAAGTTCCCTATAACGGCCACTCGTTACTTCCGACCCGTGAACTCGTACCAGATCGAACTGGTATGACTTCACAGGAAGGAAAATCACAAAGTACGAGTTTCCTTGAACGCACCATGAGTTAGCAGCCCCCGCCCTTGTCAGGCATCAATTGGTCCTCGTGCTACGTCGCCACATTCACGCGCATCCCTTGGCTGCACACACAGCCCTTCATGCCGTTCTCTCTTCTCATTGGATAACACTTGTATCCCACAAGGAAAATTTTCCCCTCGGGTTACAGCAGAGCAGAGTGACGGAGAGACTCGTGTTTAGGCTGAAATACTTCATGTAAGTGATTGCTGACGGAAAATAGGACTATTTAGGACTTATATTAACAAAAACATTCCACTGATATCTGCTTTAATAGGATGAATGGTGCCGCCGCTACAGTGTTTCTCTGAGAAAAACACAGTAGCAGACAGTTGCTCTTCTCAACCAGAGTACCAGTACCACGAATCCAATGCAGTGTTGCTTTAATTAGTTGCATCAGGGCCCTTCATACAGGCTCTTCCAGTTTCCTTTTAGAAATGTGCAACTTTAAAACACACTTTGTACTATGGCTTGGCTCAATCCTTGCTGGTTATTGTTTTATGAGAGATGTGCATCCATATTGCCAGTTCCCCACCAGTGGGTCTTGTATTAGTAAACCTTGGCTGGCAGACAGGATAATCCTCATCATGTTTTAAAACGATATGTGCCGTATACTGTTCAGCGTTAGGGTTGTTTTATTCATTTCTGTTCAGCACCACATAAAGCATACAATAGATGGTACTGATCCATGAAAAAAAAATGTAAACGTTGTGTAACACATAAGTGGATCAGACAATGTTTGTTATAACTGTAAGATCTGGTTATTTGTCAAAGGTTTTTCCAGCTGGTTCTGAGCCAAATTAGAAAAACAGACCAAGTTCTGGTTGTGCATTGGCTTAAAATGTCTTAATATTACGCCTGTATCTGTACATTCAGTGTGTACATCTCTGCTCCTTGTTTTTCTCTTGCCTCCTCTGTGCTCGTGTAACTCTCTCTCTATCAGTGGAGCAGCTCCAGGCTCCCTCTGATAGATGGAGGCTGCTCCGATGCTGACCCCCGGCATCTGGATCACGGCCATAATGACTGGGCCAATTGGTGCTAACATGCCTCAGAGAAAGGTCAATAGACCTGAATGGCAATACAGGTATCGACAGTGTCATCCATCAGAGGCTGGAGGGGCTCGACAACAGCATGACAACAATTGATTGTACATCTGTCACACTGGGATCAATTACAAAATAATCTCTGCATAACTTTCAGGTGAAAGATGGAAATCAAAGCGAGCAGCCTCTCAACCCTTAAGGGACAAGATATATGACAGGCTCTCACCTAATCAGACAAACTGCACAAACACATTACCGTCATTATTCATACAGGCTCTATACAGGCTTTTGTTTTTTTCGCACTGTGCATTATTCATTATACTAAATGAAGGACACTTCTTCAGCATGGAAGACATGTAGGCGTCCTGGATGTTTCATGCTGAGCATGTAGCTGCTTCAACTCCAGAGTATCAGTTGTTATAAAGGCACTAGAGTACAACGTGCTTTATTAATTCACATGAACCCCTGGTCACAGACAAAGACATACCAACATGAAAGAGTTCACACACACACCCCCACACTACTGAAAATATCAGGAACATATTCATTAATTCATACTGTAAGTCTTTCTTCTGTTGCTCATCACTGTGCAATAATCAGCAGCGGCACAACAGAACAGGCAGGAAGGAAATCTATAAACAGGAACTCCACTTGTTTAGTCTTGCAACTTGAGGGATCACAAGAAACAAGTGGTAAGACCGTGGTTCAAATTCTGACTTTTAGTCCTTAATCTGGATCATGCAACAAAAAACAGCTGTTGCCAACAGCATTTTCTGTTAAAGGGATATTCACTCATTGCCATAAGCCCTATAGTCATAGCAGTAGGTGTATTACCTTTAATTGTCGGTACATTTTGTTTTGAGATCTGCGGGGCAGAGACGTGAGCTGCTCAGTGAACAGTACAGGTCCCCTGTCCCTCAAAACTCATCAAATACACAATCCAACAACTCCAAAACACTCTCATGGAGAAGTTGTGACCTGCACATTCACCACGCTATGAGATAATAATGTAACATTACGAGACAGAGTCGTTTTTGAGGTGAATGCATAGCAAGACCCTGGACAGTAGCTACAGCTGTAATTACGTAGAGCAGCAGTAATAAAATGTAGATCTGAGCTGATCACAGATACTTTTACAAGTGTCAGGGCTGAATATTGCAATTATTCTTGCTAATGTTTCCATTACAGTGTCAGTTGTGATTTCAAGTTGCATGGTCATTTTTACTGCAAAACAAAAAACAAACAAAAAAAAAATCTTCTGTAATGTTTTGCTGACAAACATGCCCCCTCTCCATCTTAAGAATAGAATTCATAAGGCATAATGTCGGTGTAGCATGAAAACACTTCAACCCCAGAACTTAACCCTCTGGGCGCCAGAGTTTATTTGGGAAAATATTAAGTTTGGATTTCAAGATTTCACAAGGCTGTAGCTTACAAGTGGTGAGAGATAAATCTATGGTGTAAATGAGAAAAATATTCATAATGGCCTAAAGTTTGTGATGGGAATTTACTCATCTAATTTGCATATTGTGACGTCACCAGGTGGCAGCCACATATTGAAACATATTTACACAGAAAAAAATATTTATATTGTCATCTCATCCTCAAAAAAAAAGGAACAGGAGTCTTTTACAGTCTGCCTGTCGCAATTATGCGATTTTGGCGCCTAGAAGTTTAACAGTTCTAACTCCCACTGGTTGATATGTAGAGCGTACAAAGTCTCTTTACCAGTTACTTATCTCTCTCTCTCTCTCTGCTTGGTGTGTCTAGTTATTTAGTTATTCCTTTCCCTTCTTTAGTAATAATGGCCCATGTAATGAAAGCAGTTGTTGTAGATGTTGCTGCGGTGAGGCTCAGTGTACTGGAAGTGCTTCTCTTCTTCCCTACAGTTCCCAATCAACCAGGAAAGCAGAGCAGCTCAGCGGACTACGACTAAGTATTCAATTGTCCCCGGAGTCCTCAACAGCAGCATGTGACATGCCCTTCCTCACTGTGTGTATGGATTTTATTTATTTTTTTAACACTGCTGACTGTACCACTAATTGCCCCTCAAGGATAATAAAGTTTACCTAACATTGCCCAACACAAGAGGTTTAGCCCTGAGCAGAGAGTTCTAACAGACCTTCTATTTCACTGAACTTATCCTGAAAAATATTTTTTTGCAAAGAAAAAAAACCAAAATGTCCATCATAAGTTTTGGATGTGCGACTTTATTACCATAGCAACCAGAAATTAAGTGAAACAGACTGCTTGCAGAAAGAAAAAAAAAGATGGTATCCAGTTAGCAGTTGATGGGCTGAAACAAACTAAAACAATGGTATGGCGCTCTAAATGATGAAGACGGATGTGTTTTGCAGTGAGCTCACTTTCACAAATACATATGCACATCTGGCAGGTTGAGAGAGGTGTCCAAACTGTGTCTGTTCCTCTGGCTGTTGTTATCTCCTCACAGAGCCACACCGGGAAAATGTCTGAAAGCTGCTGCTAATCATGCTAAGTGTGACTAACCAACCGTAGCCACTGTCTCCTCAGGACACGTACGTATGGATGTATGGCTGTGATGATAACTTCTGAAGGATAGGCTGTTACAAGCAGCCACTTACTCCTCTGTCACCAGTGTGATGTGTGGATCTACTCGAGCAGGTACAGTGTGTACACTGTATACCACAAGCTACAAATACCAAACATGGTTTCCATTATTTTTGTAAAGTGCAGTATGGAAGACAGCAAGGTGACAGGTAGTGAGTTATTTTCTAGGACGATCGCTCCAGTCCCACTCTGTATCATGCAAACAGTAACCTGGCTATTTATATCATATTTATATGTGCTGGTCAATAACCAGTTCTGTTCTCTGCTCTTTTTGAATCCAAAGTAGAACTGAACTTTATAATAACCCTGTGAACTGATACATGCACAACTTTGTATGCGTTTTAGGTTAAGCAAGGTGTAACTTCTGAAATTATGAAGTTAGAAGGACCACAGATGGGCTGGGATGACAGAAACAACCTACAGAGCAGATACCAGAACCCTCAGCAAAGCATCACATCTATAAACCTTTCATAACTAGCACATACTAGTGATGATCACTCACTAACTGCTCTACCTTAGACAAGCCAATACTGACAAGTTACTCCTATTGTCTGTTATACTGCTCACACCACTCATATTCAAATGTAAAAAATAAAATAAAGTAAAAAAAAAAAAAATGCATTCATCGTCCTCCAATCTTTTTGAACCTCTACCACTGTGACTGCATGCTGCACATCATGACATTTCAGTCACTGTCATCATCAACATTTAGTATGTGGTTGGACCAACTTATCTTGACTTTATGATTGACGGCTTCTGACAAAAGTATCAGATCAATTAAAGGTAAATAATGAGCGTTGGTTTCAGCTTATAGAGAGATGGTACAAATGTACAGACTATCTCTCTTTTTAAGGTATTTTGAAGGCTTTTCATCCGATCACAGTCACAGTGTGTGTGTGTGTGTGTGTGTGTGTGTGTGTGTGTGTGTGTGTGTGTGTGTGTGTGTGTGTGGGAGAGAGAGAGAGAGAGAGAGAGAGGATCACATATGGGAAGGGTAAAAGTCTGCTCTCTAGTCACATGCTTCACCAGGTGAGCTATAAGTTTGTCACATTAACATTCTATTACAGAATCATAATCCAAATCCAACTGTAGCATACAGTATTTATTCTGATATTTATTTTTTAACTTGATTATAAATTGCTGTAACAAGAGCCATGAGTATTGTTTATTTTTGTATCAAATGTGTAATTTAATTCAGTTTCTAGCAGAATAATTCAGGTGCACCTAGTCTAATTAGGGTTGAACTGTCTTTATTTAGCATCTAATTGAAAACATACTTCCAGTTACATCTCATTTCACACTAGGTAGAGCCTGTTAAATACAGTCTACTTTCACACACTTAGATTTAGATTTACAAGAACATAATAGTGACAGGTCTAATTCGTCAGACATACCATAGTCTGAAATGGAGGAAGTTCGCTGCTGCGATTAGCTTCTCATTGGCCAGAACGAGCCATCCAGTGGAAGTCCCACCTTCCTGTTGCAGTTTTCACAGTCCACTTAGAGAAAGGAAACAACAACAGGAACCACAGGTATTTCTATCTCTAAGTTGAAAATGGCAACTTTTGATTTTAGATTTGCAGACTGCAGACTAAGGAAGGCACGCTCGAGTCAGTTCTTTTGGTGGATGGATCACTTTAAATATATTCAAAGAGTATGTTTATGTCATATGCTATCCAAGTAGAGTTTAGATTCTCAGCCCGAGCCCGAGCCCAAACCAGGACCGGACCTGACCCGACCGCGGACATTTCACATCAATAAACGCAGGCCGAGCCGGGCCGGGCCGAGCCGGCATGCCCAGCCTTTGATCAAGCATTTGTGTGTTGACTTTATTAGCCCAATGAGGTGGGCAGAAAGCTATGTCATGATCAGCAATATTTCATGTAACTATTTATTTTTTGAAAAGTAAGGCTGAGCAACATGGAGTTCGAGAATATATAGAAAAAAATAAAGTCAGGAGAATTAAGTTTGAAAGTCGGAGGTGTGGAGGGTGCAGCAGCTGCTGACAGAGATGTGCTGCACGACTGAGGACCCTGGACAGCACCGCCGTCGAATTTAAACAGCCCACGAATTACGAAAAAAATAAATAAAAAATAAATAAATAAAATGTCGGGTTTAAATCGGGCTCGGGCTCATAATTACAGTTAATGTGTCGGGCCGGGCCGGTCTCGGACACAACGTGCACGGGCTCGGTATGGGTCGGGCTTGATTTTTTGGGCCCGATCTAAGCTCTATATCCAAGTAACACATTCTGGCTTGTTTACAACAAAACATGCCATAAAAAAGCTATTATTTTGGTTGTATCCCCCGTGGTCACTATTATTGTTATGTGTTGTTGTGATGTAGCCATTCTTCTGCCTGTAGTTTTTTTTTTTTTTTTTTTTTGGTAAGCATGTTACACCAAAACTCGTCTCCCAGTTGCTGTGGTACAGTACCACCCACAACGATTGTGATTGGTTGAAAGAAATCAAAACAGCCAGGGCGTTCCTCCAATCTCAGAATCAGAGTGGGTCCAGCCAGACCTTTCTTCTCTGGAGAAAGGTCTGGTGAGCGAGACTTGACATACCATAAATGGATACGCTACATATGGACACATAAATCTGAAGCAAGAAGAACTTGATTTTAAACTGCTCCAGTCAACCAAATGTGGATTAGAACAAGTCTCTTCCATACACCCTGCCAGGCTTATCACAGTCTGGCTTTGGCACTAAATGGAACTGCTAATCATGACGTTACATACAGTATAATATAATTATAATATATATTTTTCCACCCCAGCTCAAAAGAAAAGACGCTTAATGTAATGTGTGATTTCATCATTAGCGTCAACTTGCCTAGAAAAATAAGCTCTTTCTTTAGTGACAGGCAGCTGACAGGCAAACAGAGCTTCCATCAGGACTCTGACGTCCAATATGCTGAGTATTATGTTGCTCATTTCATCATCAGGGCCAATGGACAGAGTCATTACATAGTGGTGTAATTAGTGTGGTTTGGTATGAAAACAGGCTCAGGAAAGCACAGCCTGATAAGATACCATTAAAGACGCGAGGCGCAGCCTGTTAACACCAGCACTGAGGGACATAAGCCCCCTTTAGATTTGAAGAGGAACACTTAAAGACAGCCCATCACAGCTACATCCTCTGCTGTTTTCATAAACTCGCAGCCACCCTAAGCTGTCCATCCCCTCGCTGAGCCTGGAGCCGAGCCAGGCACAATACTGTTTCATTTCTCACTGACGCTCCGGAGGAAAGAGGCCCTTTCTCCTCCAGCCTCACACTCACACATCTACAAATTCAGCTCTTTATCACAGTTTTATGCACTTGCAAGCAGTGCCTATGTATGCTCAAGTAAAAGGCAATATATTCACAGGCCTGAGGCAGTGGACCAGCTCTGCTCATCACCTTGCTTGTACAAATGGTGCTGGCAACAGTCACCAGGCTCTGTCTTGTGCTTCCTGCCCCCCCAGTATCCTGTTTGTCTGCCATGCATGGAATAGCCTCGTCCTCAGTAGTGCTGTTGTCGTGATTAAGTTCTATCCAGCCAATTAGCTCTGCCAGTTTATGAGCTCCAGCAGAACTTTCTCAAGCCTCAAGTCACAGTTTAGGCAGCAAAAGCACTTCAGGGAAAGTTTAAAGGGACATTGTGTAACTTCTCCTGTTATCTATTCACGAAAATTGATTATTTCGTTCAAAAGTCTGTTTTTCATTAATCAGTAATCACCCCCATCAACAGACTGAAGTGTTCCTTTCAGCTCTGAATTAGCCGTTCATATCATTCATATCTACATGGAGCGGGTAAGCTCGGTGCTGGCTACCATGTCGTGTCGCCATGTTTTTTACGTTCAGTGGCAGCGTGACGTAGGAAACCACGGAAACTCAGCGGAGACACCGGAGCTGTCGGCTCAGGTCGAGGTGGCGTCTGTGAAAAGTCACCGCGGTAACGCAGTGAGGAGTAGGGCTGGGTAAAAAAATCGATTTAATCGATTTTGAATCGATTTCATTTAAATTTTGTAATATCGATTCAGAGGGCATGAGATCGATTTTTTTCCCCCGTTAGTCTCGTGCGTGATGAAGCAGCGGCGCGGTTACGTCTGACGCTCTGACTCAGTAACTACGAGCGGAGTTTCTTTCTTCCTCTTTGTAACTGTGCAATGTAGCTATTGCTGTGTTTGATATGATTAAAAACCAAACCAAACTACGAGCGGAGATCACGTCAGCTCAGGTGATCTGCAGGTTATTGTTTCACTAGAGCGCTCCGACGCTGTGTGTGTCTGTGTGTGGCAGCGGTGAAGCGCTGACACACAGACAGACATCTACAGGAACCGCATGTTCTTCAAGCCGCAGGTGAGCGTATTACCGCAGAATAAAGGACACGAGCAGCTCCGTGTTTTCACAGTGCGACTTTTCTCCTCCACTTTATGACCGTCGGATCATAACACATGACGCCCGGACTCTGGAGATAGGCGACGTGACCGGGCCGGACTCGTCACAGGAACCGCTCCACACATTCACTGTCACTTTATTTACCATGGGCTCCGTTTCTACACATTTCCTCCCTCAAGAGGGAGGGAGGGAGCTTTAGCTGCTGCAGACTTGATTTGAGACACTTTGTACTTAAAGAAACAATGCCTTAATTATAAATTAATTAATTAATGCAATTTGCAGTGATGGAATGTTGCAGTTCAAGTTCACTTTCACTTGCAATTCCTTTCTAATTTCAAAATTGCCCTTTTGAGACTTGGGACAGTTTTATTTACAGTTCAAGTTTAAACTGTCAAATTTAGTTAAGTTAACACTTAAAAGCTGAATCGTTTATGGTGAAAAGAAAAAAATAAAGAACATTGTATTTTGTAACAGAGTTGAGCCATTTTCATTTTTTAAGAGGAGATTGAATCGATTCTAATGAAATCGAATCGAATCGAATCGAATCGTGATTAATCGATTTAGAACCTTAGGAATCGAAATCGAATCGATTCAGGAAATTGGCCACAATACCCAGCCCTAGTGAGGAGGAATGGAGCGTTACACTGATGCTGCATTCACCTGCAGTCGGGCAGGCGGCCGGTAAAACGTGGGTCAGGTAAACAATACGATGTTGCCATGACAACATATTGTCACGTGTATGTTGGGTGTATATTTTCTGCAAGTTGCTGAGAATGTACAAAACCTCCCAAAGCCCCTGGTCGCCTGTTTGAGCTGTTTCTAAGCTGTTTAATTCATGCTAGAGTTCTCAACAGGCGTGAAAATTACAACGTGACCCGGTCCGACCTGCAGGTGTTGAATCTCGGACCCGACGCAACCGGACTTACGAGCATTAATTCTGTGCTACATACATTTCCCATTCATTACCAATTCAACCTCTCTCACCATTCATCCAATGTATTGGCTAAACTTGTTATTTGTGAAAGAGCCAATCCCAGTTCACAATAAGGTGAGTGTAGGTTTCACCTTGGACAGGTCTCCAGTCTCTTTCTTCACATTAAATCTTTCTAGCATCATTTGTGAAGTTACATGACTATATAACTGTGGCAAAACATTGATCCATCCAGCCCATGTTTACACATCCGGAGAAAATCCCGAGTTTGAAAGTGGCTGAGTTTTTTCGTTTGGGCTCTTTGTTTATGCCAGAGTAGCTCATGAGGCTGCACACCGCAAATTACGAGATTTTGACCCTGCTCCTGTGTTGACGTCACCACAGGAGCCTGCTTTCATAAACCCACCTCTCTTCCACCACCCCAACTTCCGCGGCACCGCCATTACTTGTTTTATTTCCCACTGTAGTGCTGTTATTTAGTCACTTTATTAAGTTTTAATATTTTTTCATGAGAGAAAGTAAGGGTTTAGATCCCCAATGTGCAGTTAGTTTATCCAAATGACGGCTGTTTAGAAGTTTGCTCAGACGCTGGGAGAAGTGAAGCTCCAGCAGAGGTGCGGCTCCTCAGCAACCCGCCTGCAGCGCTCGTTAACCGGCCAAACTGCGTCGTCATGCCGGGGGAGAAAACGATTGCTAATTAACTTACCCGCAGGTTGGTAGAGGTTTACCGCCGACTGGTTACATTTTTTTTAGGAGATAAATGTTGGTCTCATTGATAAAATCTAACAAGTGTGGCAGTCGTATTAGTTTGTTTGAATGAAAAGTGAAGCTTCACACAGAGCAGCAGCTCTGCCCCGGGGATAGCTTACGTACAGAAATCACCACATTTGCATCAATAAATACATGTTTTACAATGAACCGATTAAATTTTGTTTTATTCTATGAAGTTATAACATGGTTACGGTACACGACAGAGAGCAGCATAGTATGTGGTTTCCAATACAGCCTGCATGTAGCCCACTGGGCCAGCCACCATTCCGGCTCTGTCCTTCCTGCGTCTAATCAATGCGCGCCTCATTACATATTAATACAATGAACATCCGGACCAGTCAAAACCTCGCACTTACTCTCATGAGAAAAAGTTGCTGTATGAAAAAGTGTCAGAACAAGCTCTGTTTGATTTTTTTGTTCTAATAAGTTTTAAGAATTGATTCAAAGCAATTCAAGGGGGACTGAATACGTAAAAACAGGTGATGACTCCTTTAAGTCAAGTATAAGTCATAAAACAAACTATAGTTTTCATCATATCATAACATCTTGAGTGTGCAGCTGTCACCATCTGTGTGTGCAGATGGTTGCAGGTGTCCATGTCACTGAGCTCTGTAGTGATGCACAGACTGACTCACCTCACTAAATTCAGTTAGCATTTCCAAACTGCCTGTTCAAACACAACAACTCCCACTAATCTAATCTAGTCCACTCATCCTCGCTAACCTAGCGTCAGAGCAGCTAGCAGCACTGTTCACTGCAGAGCTGGGAGTAATTCAAGAGGTAGATTCACTCATTTGTTTAGTTTGAGAAGAGATCCCACATAAAACCGGTGCTTCGATTTGTTAATTGGAGGACAATGTGAATGGATTGACACTAATTTTGAACATGTGTTATTAATGATACAAAAAATCAAACAGACAAAAAAACTATATTTTGCATAGCACAGGAAATGTGTGACTCCACAGAGGCTCGTCTAGACTGTTGAATGTTTGTCCACCTTTCAGATGCTTGAGGATAAAACTTTATAATCATCAATAATGCCAAATTGCAATGGAGATGCATTCACCAAGTGGAATGTGGGATGATGTTTGGTACTGTGTGAAGGACACTTTAAAAGCTGTTTACCACATCTGAAAAGTAGCTTTGGACAGTGTTTAGCAGCACCTCCCTGTAATGTTTGCTTATATAAATTATTTTCTGTTTTGTTTTTCTCTCTGAAATATGAATGTAAAAAACCCTCAAACACTTGACAGAAAGTGTTTCTGACAGCCGGGGAGCTAGTTTAGCTTCTTCAACTAAGTTGTATAATTTTTCTGACATAATAATGCTCATTATAGTGTTTAGACACTCAGACATCATGCAGGGGGAAAAGAAGAGGAGAGAACCATCCTGCTGTCAGACTAAGTCCAGTGGTCAGAGAGTGAGAAGCTGCACACAGCTTGGTATTAAATCACCTCACTCAGGATCAGAGATGATGAATGTGTGCTCTACTAACTGAGTTCTATTCACAACTGGATCCAACATCTGCACATCTGTGATGTGTGGTACAAGAATGTATTTGTGGAGCCAAGCAACAGACTAACTTGAGAGAATGATTCCTATATGCGTCACAGCTCATGTTATTTTTGGTTGTGTAACACTCAAGACTTAATCATTCATGTGTAGCTGTACGGTAATAGAGAAATGTAAATATATCACACCAGGCAGCGCTGATTCCCCTTGTTCCCATCCACCCCCAAACTGTGTCTAGTTGAAACAATGTTTTTAGTAATTACTAATAGATAGAATAGATAGAATAGAATAGAATAGATATTAATAGAAATACAGCATTGCAACAAACTAGTCTTACTACTTTTAATTCTGACCCGATTTAAGAAATGATATTCAAATTTACAAGATCAATTAAGTCTTAGGAATACATTGAAATCATAGCTGTGTCTCAATTGATGAGCTTGTATTCTTCAAAGCCAGCATTTTAAGGTGTCCTGCTCTGTCTCCTGTCCCCTGTCCTGTTTTATTTTGGACTTCCATGTCTTGTCTTCCTGTGTTCTCCCTCTTGTTATTACAACATGTGTCTCACCTGTGTTGATTGCACCACCTGTGTCTTGTTTCTCCCTTGTGTATTTTACCTCAGTGTTTTCACATTGTCCTCTGTTGGCTTGTCTCACAGTTGTCCCCAGTGCTTGTGCTCTGTGTACCTGTGTTTCCTGGCTGATTTTCCCTGCGTGTTAAATAAAATATTTTTGTTGTACCTTATTTGTTTCCGTTCAGTGTCTGCATTTGTATTAGTGTAGTGGGGCACAATGTGAGACCAGCTGGGCAACGCAGTATTTGCTAGATTCAAAACAGAGCTGTCATAATTTTGATGTCAAAAGATGTGTACCATAAATTCTCAAATAAAAGCTGAGTCTCAGACGATGGGTGTATATTTTCTGCAAGTTCTTGAGAATGTACAAAACCTCCCAAAGCCCCCGGTCGCCTGTTTGAGCTGTTTCTAAGCTCTTTAATTCATGCTAGAGTTCTCAACGACCCGACTCCAACCCGCGGGTGTTGAATCTCGGACCCGACGCAACCGGACTTAAACCAGACGAGCATTAATTCTGTGCTACATACATTTCCCATTCATTACCAATTCAACCTCTCTCACCATTCATCCATCTATTGGCTAAACTTGTTATTTGTGAAGGACGGGAGCCAATCCCAGTTCACAATAAGGTGGGTGTGGGTTTCACCTTGGACAGGTCTCCAGTCTGTTTCTTCACATGAAATCTGTCCCTGTGTGTTCAGAGTCATACATCTTAAAACAGGCAAAATACTGTGACACAACAGAGGCTGAAAACTACACAAAAGATCTAATTAAATGTCAACACTGGCTCTACACTCAATTACCATAGAGCTGCTCATGTAATGAAATCAAAGTGACTTCTTTGTTCTGAAAGGTTAACGCTTGATTATACGTCAGAGACTTTCAGATCACTGTTCATCAAATTAATGTCATTAGCCAATGTTTTTGTCTCATGCCATCATGTATATGCGCTATACTGTATGTGTTATGCAGATATATGCAGGATACCCAGAGTACCTCTCATCATCATCATCATCTTTTTTTAATATAGTCTGTTGATTCGTTTTCATGCTTCATTTATGAAATGAAAACAGGCGGCAAAGCCTCTGTAAATCCTTTCATTCTGTCAGAGAGTGACTCACTGACTTGACAACACTTTGGTTTGGTGATCATCTTGGCCGTCATTAAAGGCCAAACAAACAAACACTACAGTGTAATGAGTCAGTTATGCAGCGAAAACTGGGCCAAAGCGGGTGAGTGGGTGGACCGTGTTCAGGCAGGGGGGTGGGAGTGGGGGGGCTGACAGATGCTGTGATGTGGTATAATCACAGTAGGGGAAAAAAGACTTTGAAGGTGTCATAGCATGGAGCAAATTACAAAGACACGCCAAGACATCTCCATCCCATCTGATTCTATTAGGAGACAAAAGGTACATTAAGTGATGTGGATTAATATTGCATGCGATGCAGCAGTGCATGCAGGACTAATAGCCCTGATCAAAGATGGAGAAACATCTCTACTGTGGGCCCACTGAAGAGCTGGGGGTCGTACAGCTGTCATGACTCTCTCTCTGTCTCCGTACCACCGCCTCCTCTCTTCTCCCTCTTTTATCTCTGAGTTTGTTTTTTTATTTTTTTTTACCCCCCGATCCCCTGATGCCAGAAGCACACAATGCGTGCCGGAGCCCTGAGGAATAGTGCATCAACTCTGTGCCAAAGCTAAAAACAAAAAAACACCAACAACAACAAAAAAATAAACAACAACAAGAAGAGGCAGGCAGGGGGAAGGAGATTAACATATAACACAGCAGAGAGAACAGAGCTCCATTCATCAAACATACAGAGTTTGCTGCACTAAAGAGGCAGAAAAGCACCCACACTGTACAATCAAGAGCACATACTACAGTACATCCCGTATAAACACCAAAGTGCTCCACATACACTGTGGATAAAGCACAACACAGGAGAATAGGTATTTTCTATGCAGGTGATTGATGTCAAGTGGTTTTCTGAACTGGGGAGCATTATGAATGTGTCTGAACGGTGCTGTATGTTTGAGCACTGTATGGATGTGGATCCACATGTCCACCAAGACAGATAGAATCACATGTACATGCATAAATACCACCAAAGGTGTCTTTGCAAAGCATCAATTGGAAAAAGTAGTTTGGAAATAGAACCTTAAAGGGACATTGTGTAGGAATTACTCCCATCTAGCGTTGTGGTTGTATATCGCAAGCAACTCAATCGTATTTTTCATGCTGCATTCATGTGAAATTGGGCAGACGGACAACAGCCGCTGCAGGTAACGGCATAAACAAGCCTCTATGTAAACAAGTGGTCGGTCAGCACGAGGCAAAACAATACACGTGACAACATGTTGTCATGGCGATGTCGTATTGTTTACCTGACCCACGTTTTACCGGCTTTCTCTCGACTTCTGTGACTAAAATGACATCTGGTTTGTTACCGACGGCCGTCTGCCCGACTGCAGGTGAATGCAGCATCAGTGTAACGCTCCATTCCTCCTCACTGCGTTACCGCGGTGACTTTTCACAGACGCCACCTCGACCTGAGCCGACAGCTCCGGTGTCTCCGCTGAGTTTCCGTGGTTTCCTACCGTCACGCTGCCACTGAACGTAAAAACATGGCGACACGACATGGCAGCCAGCACCGAGCTTACCCGCTCCATGTAGATATGAATGATATGAACGGCAAATTCAGAGCTGAAAGGAACACTTCAGTTTGTTGATGGGGGGATTACTGATTAATGAAAAACATACTTTTGAACCAAATAATCGATTTTCGTGAATAGATAACAGGACAAGTTACACAATGTCCCTTTAATTTGACAGACTTTGATCAATAAAAATGATCACTGATCAGATTCTTTCCTGACAAATAAAAGCATGCTGCTGGGACTGGTAATAAAACGTAACTAATGCAGCGCTGCTTTGAAAGTTTAATACAGTCTGAACCTTGTACTGACATTTTTACAGCCCTTGCACTTAGCATGCAAGGAATCAATACATTCCATCATTTTACACTAGAAGTAATACAAGTAACAAAATCAATTTCACCTTCACTTTATGAGACATCATTACACCACTGCCAATTACAATTCACAAAGAGACAGCAAATATGTCTCTCAACATATGTAATCTCAACTTCCATTAAGTGTTCACAGTGTAGCTGAGAGGTTGAGATCAATCCCTGTTTAATACTTTTTAAGAGATCTTTTTGGAGCTGCTGTCTGTAAGAATATACATATGAAGTTGGAAGCGGAGCCAAAAAACCTCTCACACAAAGGATGTAAAAAGTCAAAAGTAGTTTCATCCGTTATCATGATCCGAACCCAGCCAAAGCCTTTTTGTCACCCGAGGTCGTTCAGGTGAGACACTCAAATGTTAGTGAAAATCACACTGCACTGGCTCAGGATGAACTAAACAGCATAATAGGACATTCTCATTTTTTTGTCCATGAAGCAGCCACGTGCAGCTCTGCCGCTTGAGCCCAGTGACTCATAATCCATGTCGGTTTTCATTTAGCAGGAAGAGCAGTTGGCGTATTGCGATATGGAAATAAGAGGAGCTGATCAAAGCTCTCCTCCCCTGGATGAGCTCTACATCTGTCTCTCCAAGGATTCCCTGCCTGCCAAGAGCTGCAGCTCCTAATACAGACGTTTCAGCGCCCGTGCCCAGCCACCCGCCATCATTAAAATTTCATACTGGCACACAGCACGCGGATTCCTCCTTCGAGCCCTACAGGCTCAACTGTATCCACCCGACTTACTCTGACGCTCTCTCTCCTTCTCCCCCTTCCTCACTCCAGTCAGCTGATTGGACTGGTCTGAGGAGAGATACATATCACTGGATGACTGATTTATTAGGGCAGCGCTGAGAGGGGGGAGAGTGACGGCAATGGTGAGGCAGGAGGTTCAAATTTAGATATTCATCAGCTTATCTCAGCTCATCTCATGCCTGTGAGAGTCTGGAGGCATGTGCATGGAGACGCTGCACAAGGATGGAGGACATATTTTATGATGGCTGGGATGAAGAGAAAAATGCCAGATGCAGCATTTTAACACTGATAAACATCGATCTATCATCATCAGAATAAACTTTAGGCTTAAGCATATTTAGCCGGGGTAAACTGATAATGAATTTTCCTGCTTACATCTGACTCCAATAATCAATCAGTACCGGTATTTGATATATAAGCTGTGGCTAATTCACAATATGATACGCATTGATCCAGGATATATAGTGGCTGTGATAAGATGCTTAATAAGTATTGATGTTCACGTCATTCATGTTCCGGACACTCACACTTCTGTGTGTGGAAGAATAGGCCATGTTTAAAACAGATTCAATTTATTTTAAGTGATAGTTTTAGCATGAGTACAATTTCAATATCCTTTCTCCTTTCTGCTTTTATTGTTTATGTATCGTTATTCATATTTCATATGCTAAACAAAAGTTCACTATCTTCTAACATAGAGTTTGGAGGTTACTGGAATGTTGGAATTTTTTCATTATGGATTAATCTCTTATTTAAAATGGTTAAAATATATATTTCTATGTTTTCATGCCAGTGACAACCTCAGATTCAGTATAGACATAGACCATGACTGTCACTGTACAGTGTAAGATGTAGTTTAATGTGACTGTGGTTGAATTGGACATCTACTAGTTATTGTCCCTATTTTTGCCGGAGACGTGTCATGTGTGGAAAATAGGTGAGATCCCAAATCACAGCAAGAAGCAGACAGTGTGTCTGCTCTAACCTGCTAACAAATAAAAAAACAAAATGTTCCACAGCTGCCACCTTTTCCCACAATCTCTGAGCTCCATTTTCATTCTCGTCTATATCCAGTTACAATTTGACACATGGCCTTTAGACAATCACATGGAAGCTGCTCTGTCACTGCGACACTGTGAACATTTTGTGACTCACATCCTCCCTTCACCACCTCATCTGACCACCCCCAGTGAAACCATCCCATCATACAGTAAATTCCCCCATGAAGCTGTCCCATCGTCTCCATCCCTCCTCAACACCACCAATGTCTTTAATTGGAAAGACCTTCACCTCCTGTGGTGATGCATTTGCACATTCTGTTAACAATAAATACCATTTTAATTTTTTAAATTTCAGATATTACCGTTACAATTTAGGAAATTAAAGAGTGCACATTATATATAATGTCACATTATATTTTCCACATTTTTGAGTGGAAATGTTAAAGGGATAGTTCACCCTAATCTCGCCTAATCCGTCCAAATCTCGCGTGATTTGCGCCGGCGTCAGTGCGGTTACTGCGAATCACGCGAGATTTGGACGGACCAGGAAGAGGAGCTTTGAGAAGCTTCCGCTACAAACAAGCTTAAAATATAGACTTATTTAATTTTTTTCGGGACAATTACGCAATTTGGGGCTTCAGCACAAGACGGACATTACATACGAGCAGCATGGAGGTATTTGGATGTTTTTTTGTCTGTGTTTTTTTACGAAGAGCTCTGGTGTCCCTTTACAACCGTTATATGGACATGCACTGCTACACCAAGACCCCCTGTAACTCAGAGAAGGGACGGAGGACTCTGAAACTTCTTCCAGCCCTTAGTCCACATGAGGGTGAGTAGATAATGAGCGAAATATCATTCTAGGGTGAACTATCCCTTTAACAAACAGAAAACATCATGTTACATAAATCATGAGAATTTTATAATGGAAACTATTGAAATGCAACAATGTTCAACAACAATTTTTGAGTAAAACAGTAATAAAAGTGTCTCAGAGTCAGTGAGTCAGTGGTGCAGCAATAGCAAAAACTACAAGCTGCTGGTCATTTCAGAACAAAACAAGGCTGTTGAAGTTCAGATTCAGAATTGTATTTTGTCACTTTATTAATACGCATATTTTATGCGTATGAATTAGGACTGTCACTTTTTATTTGACATTTGAATATTCGTTCGAACGTGGAGTGAAAAGTTCATATTCGAGCGGTAATAATAAGTAGGCTGCAGTCCCTGCATAGCGCCGGGGACCGTCCACCGGACGTGGAAGCGTCGTGTCTGTGCCCATAGTAACCGCTGGTGTCGTGGCGTGGCGCGCACCTCCGTGACCGGCTCACGCCCTGCAGTGATCGTTTTGGCGTCTGGTCTATTTTGTGCACGAGCCGCAGGCAGGAAGCCGCAGGCAGGAAGTCAAACATGAAACATGAGAGAATCCGGTGTGCGGCAGCAGCGGTCATTCAATATTCGTTCGAATCTCATTTTTCTAAAAAGTGACAGCCCTGGTATGAATAAAGTGACTGTGCACTGATGGCTAGCAGGGTAAAATATAAAAGTATATAAAAAAATATTTAAAAAAATAAAAGTAAATAAATATAAAATACTCTATGTATATAATGAATGGTCGTCAGTTCAATTAAACTTTTTTTTTGCAAGAGGTGTAGTTTGTCCTTCAAACATCTCAGTCTCATCACATTAAAAGTCTGTAAGGTGGATGTCCTTGTATGTGATTATAAAGCAGCTCTAGGTTCTATACTGATATTTTGAAAGTATGTAATGGTAAATGGACTTAAATGTGTAGAGAACGGTTTTCTAGACTCTGGGACCAAGTGCTTTACACTGTTGGTCATGTTCACCCATTAACACACACAGTTATACTGCGCTTACTTTTTTGAATATACTGTAATGTCTAACCATTCACACAGCCACATTCACACATTAATTATATATATGGGGCAGAGGTTGCGCTAGACTTTTTCGTCGCCGGTCATTTTGACTGACGGGGTCATAAAAATTCCGTCATAATCTATTTTTACCGGTCACTTTATTTATTTTTTTAAATGATAATAATGCCATATTCAATAGCATTCACTTTTAATTCATGTTTAATTCATATCAAGTCCAAACAAATTGAACAGAGAATGCTCCGGAGCAGTCTGCGTCAGAGCACATCTGTGGGGTCAGTCAGTGAATGCGGGGGTCACTTTCTGCCACTCAACAACTAAATACAACGTAAATACGTGATGATGACATCAGTTTTCTGTCAACAATCAACATGCTAACCCATGTGTTATACCAAAACATCCAAAGGAGCACGTTTTCACATAGGCACCGCATAGTGCACCGGCGTTAGCTCTCTCTCTCTCTCTCTCTCTCTCTCTCTCTGCCTCTCATTTCTCTTTTACGCACGCACGCAGCCATTGCGCATCACTGTAGACCACACAGCCAGATGCAGCACAAATTCAGACAGGACAAGACCCTCTCAGCTTTAAGTGTTATAAACAATGCCACGGCGGGCAGAATACATTAAAAGAAGGCTTAACGTTACCTTTGGAAGAGTTGTGCGCGGCGAGTGTGTGAAACGGTGATGTCCTGCCCCCACCGCTCTACCTGTACCGAGACACACCTGTGTAGCTACAGCTACGTAACCTAACTGCTGACTACTGTCGGCCCCTCGGACACTGCAGCTGAATCTCGCCCGTTAAATCATTATCGACCGTCATATTTGCACTGACACGACTCCCATCAACATTTAATCCACTTCTAATGTGTGGAGTTTGAATACTGCGGGAAGCTTTCTGTCTTCTTCTCTGTTGTTAGTGTTTATGTGTGGCAGCGCTACAGCGCCACACACGCTCCACACAGGCCTGGAGGAGGTACTACAGCGTTCTACTGAGCGCACCAGCCAGCTGTGAGTTTGTTTGTTTTTTAATCTAATTCTCACCATAGTGACTTTGAGACTTGTATATGTTTTATATCGTTATCCACCGCTCCATTTATTGATTATCCGCCGGCTTCATTGTAAACAAATGCACATGGCCAGACAGCCATGGCTGTGAATTGCAATCTGTCAAAATGACGGATGGCCTCAAAATTTTTCCGTCACCGTTTTAAAAAAACGGTCAATGACGGAAAATATCCGGTTAACGCGACCCCTGATATGGGGTAAGTGTGGGTTCAGTGTCTTGCCGAAGGACACTTCAGCCTGCAGACTGGAGAAGCCAAGAATCAACCTTTCTGGTTAGTGGACAACCTGCTCTACCTCCTGGGCCACTACAGCCCACAGTCACTTTGTGATGTCACAACACGGCGGCGCTTAGCCATGCTCCAGGCCCCTGCCCATCTGGACCCACAATCCAGCCTTGCAGGACTTGTTTCCTGTGATTGTCCAGTCAGAAGAGAGGCTCAGGGCTTCGTCTCTTCTGATTGGCTTTCAGACCTTTTGTTTAGAGAGAAGCCTGAGAGAGGAGATGTAAAACTACAATTAGAAAGTTTTTAGTTCTTAAAACCACAATTATATCTTGTGGATTTACACCTCACTTGAAACAGTGGGAAATGTGAGACCTTTGAATGAAAAAATCAAAATAAATTCAGGATAAGATATAAAAGAATCAGGCTTTGCTCTCTCACAAAGCAATGTTTCATCAAAGCAAAGTGTTCTCGGTTAGTGCAGTGATCTGTCACTGAGGCATTAAAGGCCCTTGCAAGCCGATGTCACCCTCTCCTGTGGCATTTCACAGATATTGCTCTGCAGATAAAATCCATGCAAGTCTTTCTAACATTTGTGCAATTGATGCTTTGAAAAAAAGAAGGTAGTGGGGTGCTGCTTTGATTTGCTCCATGCAAATTCCAAACCTGGTGGGAACCGGCACATGGCACCTCACTGCTCAGCGCCCCTGCTGATTGTTGTTGGGGGACACCCAATGACAATGTGTGGAAGACACCTGGAGAGGCGTTCCATCTTTCTCTCTCTTGAGTCATTGCAGACAAACCTCCAGTCCTATTGTCATTCAGCTGTGATGTCAAGACAGAGGGGAGAGGAAATGATGCAGGGGCACCCAGGCTGAATTTGTGTTATGTGCCAAAATTCTGTTCTAGCACGATACGCCCCATTTTACCAACTTGAGTGGAAACAATTGATTTTGTCCATTTTCACAGAAAGCAGCAGGAAGCTGGAAGAAATGACAGGGTATGAGAAAAGGAATATTAAATAAAGAAAGCTCTCTCTCTCTCACTCTCCTCTTTTTTTTTCTCCACTCATACTTCACACTTCACACTTCACACTGTAGGTTTGATGCAGCTGTTCTGTGCAGAGACATCAAGTTGACATGTAAAAAGGAGGCTGCGTCAGGTGGATGGATGTTAAAACTGCAACAGGATTATAACTCCCCAGCAGAAATAAAATAACATAACATATAACATATACTGCAGCTCAACAACAGCAATACTCCATATTCATTTAAAAAAGGTCTAATTTGTTTTCATATTGGGGTGTGGAGTGAATTATAAATGTAGTTTTAAAAAACATTAACATGATATAGTGTAATGATACAACATGTGTGAAATCAACATCATACATGAAACTTCAAAATGTAACATTGTTCTGAAGCTCTCTGTAGCTGGAACATGATCACACTTGTAAGGAATACAGTGGAATATCACTGTTTCATCTTTCCTTTTGTATGCAGCAGTAATGATGTGCAGTATCACAAATGAAAGCAGTTCGATAGTGCTATGCTAGCAGTCTTTCTTGTGATAAAAATGGGACTAGTTTAATCTTGGGATGAATTAAGTATTTAACTACCAGAATGCTCTTCTGCTAACATACTATTAGTGTTGTCAACAATGCCAACATTTTGGTACCGGTATCAGTCAAATGTATTTCGATACTTTTCGCTACTTTTCCAAATAAAAAGAGAACACAAAAAATATCATTATTGACTTTATTTTAATAGAAAATCGTAGAACTATAATATATGCATCAGTAAATAATCAGTAAAACAGTAAACAATCGCTGCTGCTGCAGGATTAAAATTGAAATTTCCATCAATATTAATCTCTGAACTCTTCCTAAATTAAAACATTAGTGGTCTGTTTAAAAATGAATATCAGCTTGTTTTCTTTGCATTAGCCTATTTGAGGTCTGAAAACACTGCATCTTTTTTTGTTATTTTGACCAGTTGTAATTTTTGGGAGAAATTGTTATCAGTAGTTTTCCCGTACGTAGACCAATGTGTGGTGCAGCGCCACAGAATCAAGACCAATTGATTTATTCTGCTTTTTTTCTCTATCAACGCAATATCGTTCCGTTAATTCATCTCTGCGTAGCGCTCTTTCACTGTGTTCACTCACACACAAACACACACACACACACACACACACACAGAGACAAGCGTGCATGCATGCCAGTGGTACTGTACGCGGTAAAAAGGAAACTTATCAACCAGCAGTGTTTGCATTAATTAACAAGTCTGTGACAGCCCGTTTCTCTCTCGCCCGTGGCGCACACACACACAAACACGGGCACATGGACAGGTGGCGCTGTAACGGTAATAACAAAAGCACCTTGCTTCTTTGTGGCTCGCTCATTCGCTCGCTTGCCTCGGCTCAAATTACAATGCGGCGACTTCACGCGGCGATGTCACTGCTGCCGGCGGCGCAAAATGCAAGTACCGGCCCCATCTAAGCGCAGTATAGTACTGTTTTAAATGCCTCAGTACCCCGGTACCAATTTAGTGCCGGTATACCGAACAACACTACTAACTATATTGTTAAAAAAAAGTTATACTGTTTGCAGAATTATATGCAGTGGTGTGTACTGTACTGAAACACACGCGTGTGTGCACGGGCACACACACAGACTTCTTAGCATTTCAGAAGAGCTGACTGCTTGTACTGAACTATCACATGCCAACCCCCCCCACCCCACCCCCCCACCCCCCTCCAGGGAAACAAAAAAACTCTTGAAAGGCCAGTGAGTTTGTTGAGACATTGTCAATAGTATAACATAGCACCATTTAACATAATGTAGATCTGACTGGGCAGTGATACTCATTATGGGCTGTGTCAGGGCTCAGGGAGAAATCAATACAGGCATAAATTGGTGAAAAGAGGAAAAATGCTGAACATAACTCCTGAAAAACTGAGACAGTGGAGCTGCTGTGGTGGACAATCGAGTTAGAATATTGTTGATGTCTAAATGGGCTCAGTACTCTGCATAATCAGCAGCAGACATGCTTTAACTGCCCGGTGCAAAAGCAATAGGCTTGCGATATAAAATTAGGACAAACGCTGATGTAATCCTTCATCAAAAAGAAAGAACAATAGTAATCTGTTAATGATTTCCTCTCATGTTAATGGATCTTTCTTTGTCTTCCAAGGTCTTTCTGGAATAACATCCACACAATGGCAGACATTGTCCTGCAGGGCGGAGGCAGACGACTACGCATGTTGCGTTGATGTTTTTACAGAGCTTCTGGGAGCACATGACTGATTTGTGAGGTCTGAATGGAAAGGCAAACAAAAAACAAAGATGTGAACTTCCTCTGCCAAAACCCCCCTTCTGCTAAGTCATGGGATCTTGTGGCATTGAGCACTAAGTCACAGTCTGGGCACTTTCTGACTTTTTTTCTACTCAGTGTGCTGAAGATAGAAACATGGACAACATAGACTAGCCATGTTTATTGTCCACTTCCTCCTAACCAGGGTGAAATGGCCTGTCACTACTATTTTACCATGTCCAATGGCAATTTGTCTTGGGATTTACCAGAAGACATTTTGTGTTTTACCTAGATGAGCGTCATATTACAGTACAGTAATTAATGCACATAGATGAAGACCTTTGCATCCTCTAACACTCAAAAATTAGTTGTGATGCTGAGATGCCTACAGTACACAGCTTCAGCCCAGATTAGATACATTTGACGGTGCTGACCTTTGAATGAGGAGAGAGAGGGGCCGAAATGACAGGAACTACACAACCTGGATTCACTATATTCACATTCACATATTTTATCCTGCATTATTTTTATTCAATTAGTGGTGATATTGCCATAAATGGAGATATATTGTCACATTTGCTCACACTGTTGCTATACACTGTTGTTGCCATAAAGTTGGAATAATTTTGTTTTCGGACACATTCCTCTTTTTATTGCTAAATAAAGGTTAATTATGGTCTAATTTATTATATGATCAATAAAGTTTTGAGAAGATATTAATTTTACCTATCAAGAATAAATCACATTGTCACAATTACCTTATGATAGATAGATAGATAGATAGATAGATAGATAGATAGATAGATAGATAGATAGATAGATAGATAGATAGATAGATAGATAGATAGATAGATAGATAGATAGATAGATAGATAGATAGATGTGTGTTGTGTATATATAACTTTATTAAAACCACATATTAAAATGTGATTGCTTATATCAGGACCCGCTTGCAAAAGAGATTCTGAATCTCAATGGGAGTATTCCTGGTTAAATAAAAAATAAAAAAATGTATTACTTATCTTTATTATTATTATTATTATGAATTTCTTGTCATTTTAAACATGACTGGTCATTAACATTCTGCAAAATTTTAACTGATTTTTGATGTCACTGTCTGATCAACATGTACTGACATAGCTTACATATACATTATGTAACATCTGTTTGCAGAATGCAGCAACCTGTCTTCCATCAGTCCAGAAAGGACACGTCACTCTGCTCCTCACTACACTGTCTATCTACGGCTGCCTCAATCAAATCTGCAACACTGATGCTTCCTTCACAGCCATTCCTTGGTCTACATCATCTATTTAAATGTAATCATACAGCCGTATGTTTCTTCTCTGCCACTGCCTTCCTCCACGGATTGTGGTCTGTCGTCACCATCCCGACACGAGGCAGGCTCAGTACAGACTGTTCTGGTCTGTGGTTCCTTGATGGTGGAACGAACCACAGAAACCTATCTGAGCAGAGTGACCCTGTGGATCTTCAAAAATCCCTTGAACTTCAAAGAACTGCTCCTAGCATGTTTTGTGCTTGTTCTATGTTATTATATAAATGTAGTAGCCAATCATTACATAGATGGTAGTAAGCTCATGGTTTATTATGGCTGCATCACTGTAGACATGTCAGTGTTTCCCACACATTCAGACCCGCCACGAATAAGTATGTTTTATCAGTCTGTCATTGCAAGTGTTACATTCTTTGCTATTGTCTGCTGGGGTAACAACATCAAGGTCAGGGACAGGAACAGACTAGACAGGCTCATCAGAAAATGTAGCTCTGTGATGGGGGAGGGAGCGGAGCTGGTAGAGGCTGTGGTTAAGTGGAAGATGGGGTGTACTGTAAGTTGAAGATCATCCTGGGTGACCCCCAACACCCTCTACACAAAACCCTCACTGGTCAGAGGAGCAGCCGCAGTAAAAGGCTCATCTCCCTGACCTGTAGAACTGAAAGATTTAAGAGATCATTTGTTCCTGCTGCAATCGTTTTATATAACACTTGTTAAAATGTTTTTTGTGTTCATCTTTTTTGTGTCATTGTTGTTGTGAGCTACTGGACTAACTTGAATTCCCCTGCTAGGGATGAATAAAGTATTCTCTATCTATCTCTATCTAAAAAGCCGTGCGTAATGAGGTCATGTGCTGTTTTGCGATCATATTGCTGTATCAAATTGTTTTCTTGCAATTTAAGGTGTTTCCATTCATTTGTGTACTAAATCGCAAAATAGAAGGACATCTATCCCTCATCTTTAACCGACTATCTGAGGTCAGGCTGTGGACAGGTCAAGGTGTGCCGAGCCACTGGAGTCGTTGCCTAGAAACCATTGAGCTATACACATGCCAGCCAAGTTAAGTTGGTAAATACTGCCTAAGTTCTAGGCTACAGGCTGGTGTTTATAATGCCACTTGCCTGTCATCTAAACACCTCTTGTTAAATTCTACAGACACCAGAGGTGGTTTGTGAACAGCAGAGCTTCAAACTGTTCTGGGAGATGGAGATTCTTCACATGAAGCCAGTCTGTCAGACAAAGAACTGTTTCCATCAGCATTTGTCGCAGAAACTTTGTATCAATCAAGAGAAAATCTGATGAGATCGACCGTTAATTTGTTATATATTCATGATATTTAACCGAATTTTACTGTTTACATAAGGCATTTTTTATTCGATATTGCTTAATCCAGATAAAAACATGTGGATGGAAACATGGTTAGTGACAAGTGCTGCGCTGTTCTAAAAGTTGAACAGATTTCTTTTCAACAACAAAACGGTCACCACCAAGAGTGACTTTGAAAGCTGTTTTTGGTGTTGTGAAAGCTGTGTAGAGAGTAGACATTTGTGAGCGCAAAAAGCACAAATTTAGTGCTTAGTCTTGCACTTTTTGTGCTTGTAATGTACACATGTAGCGCTGCCCTCAAAAAAATTACTCAATTGTAAACCACAAATTGACATTGGTTCCTTATGTTGGTTCCTATAGCGGAGAATGGCTGACGAACGGCAAGTCGCGCTTTTTGTTTGTGCTTTTCTGTGCGCTGAGAAGAAAAAAGCCACCAAGAGCAGGCAGAGATTGTGGGCCAGAGGTCTGTGTTGTGTTTTGATGCCAGATGAAACACAATAAAAACTATTATATTTAAACATATGACTGCACAGTCAGGTATTGTGTGGGGTTCATCATTATGAGTCACGTCTTTCACATCACAGAGTCATTTGTGTGTGTGTGTGTGTGTGTGTGTGTCTTCTGTGTGCGTGCAAGCCGACACATCAAAAAGACATCTGTGCTCCCTCCATAGCTCCACCAGTCTCTCCTCTTTCTCTTCGGACCACTGGGTGCACGAAGCAGGAGCTCGACCTCGACCTCTGGTTGTTGTCATTTTGAGCTGTTTTTGATTTTGAACAGTGTGGAGACTTCTGGAGGCAAAAACTTGTCGTATGTGCAGAATCGTAATGTAGGACCCCATACATTGTCCGTCACGACGACACGACATCCGGACGTGACGCAGAGTAGGGCTGAACGATATATCGTTATCGTATCTAGATATTAACATTCAAGATATTAGTATCGAAAAAGCAACAATATAAACGATTTCCCCCCAACTCATCCTGCATGTACAGCTTTGGCAGTCACAACAAACATCATTTTTATGATTGCCCTTGAATGCACCGCTAAGGCCAGCCAACCACAAACCTTATTTCATGCTTGCTGTAGATCGACAGCTGAAGCCAACCAATGACCAATGACAAACATACAAGGGCGGGAGTGATGGACACTGAGACTGAGACGCGCACAAAGTAAAAAGAAAGAAAGCATTGGCGCTTTTCCACTAGCGCAGTACGGCTCGGCTCTACCCGGTTATTTTGCTTTTCCACTAGCCCTAGTAGTAGGCTACCAGGTACTATTTTAGTAGCCTACTGTCTCAGCCCTGGTTCCAAGCGAGCCGAAGCGATAACATTAGCCTACTAATGTCAGCCGACTGCCTTGCACTGATTGTCGTCACTGGACGAGTCGCGAGCACGACGTCCGACATGAGAATCAAACCCAGAAATTTCAACACAGGGTGGAAACAGCGGCTGTGCTGTGCCTGTGTAGGGGAAAAGTGCAATACAACACTGGCGGGCACACACACACTCACACAGGTCCTCCTGAGTACATAGCAAGTAGGAACACACGTTTTTTTGTTAAAGCAGAGCTGCAGTAAAATGTTTGCTTCTTATTCATTGATGACTTTATGTTAATGTCAATGACTGGCAGTGGCAGTGAGTTCTTATCAATAAAACTGCACTTTCCACATTCTTTGGTTTTATTTTTCGGAAAAATGCTTCAATGACGGTAGGCTACAAGCCCACTTCACTCTCTGGTGAGCAAAATAAACTGTAATGTACCTTATTCCTTGTGTCTTTAACCAACCGCTGGACGTGCTGGTCCAGGCTCAGGTCCCGCAGCTCCTCGCCGCCACAACGGATGATCTTGTCCTTCTCTTGCACATGTCAGCAGCAGAAGGCACAGCTCAGCCCTGGTTGCTCCTCTGTTAGTTTCAATCCAAAGCAGCTGTCCCCGAGCGGCACTCGTCCAACCGTGGGGTTAAACTTAACTTATATAGATTTGTCCGTTCACTTGTGGTGGACCGACTGAGGCTACACTTCCCTTCAGTTAAACATTAGCGTTAGCGTTAGCAATCGCGATTAGCATTAGCGTTAGCTCAGACATAAACAGTTCCGGAGCTTCATGCAGAAGTCCCTCTTGCTTCGCAATATGCACCCCGTCTTCTTTCACTCCACTGCTGTGTTAACAATCGCACAATACAGGACACACACTGTCTAAAACATTTAACGCTCACTTTTGCCTCTCTACCATGCTGATGCTCAGGCTCTGGCTTGTGCCTTCCTCACAGTCCCCTCTCGTCCGTGCAGAAACAACGCACCTGTCACTCCTGTAACCTAATGATCAATTAGGCTATCAGGACTTTTTTTTTTACCAAACAAATCTATACCATACATATTTAAAATTATTTCAACAGTTTTATAACTTTTTTTTAAATGTATTTAATCTCTTTTAGAGTGAACTTTTTTAAATGATCAACAATCACTATTCAGCTTCTTTTTTTTTTTCTTTTTTTTTTTTACAGGGTTGCACACAGGGCACTTAAAGGGACAAGGAGGAGTTTCTATTTGGTTAGGCTATAAAAAAAGTCTCACTTAATGTGGATGAATCTACGCTACCCACACTGGCTCCATTTTCGATAAATATATCGTTTTGTCTCTATCGTTATTTTGTTATTTTAATTAATGGTGGAAATGCTGGGCGAGCCGACCAGCGTTTCCTTACTTTCGGTTTCGCGGACGCTCATGAGAATAACGCCGCCGTATTGCCGTTTATGGTCGGAACTACGACGGTAGCCTACGTGAACCTCTTTGAACCTCTGACTTTAATTCTTGATGAATGAAAACATGAGTCCGTCTTGCGCCGGTCGAAGAATTCTACGCTGCGCGCGGAGGCTCATAAATGTAGTGTGAAAACGCTTCGCTTTTCCAAAACTCCTCATTTGTCCCTTTAATTTTGGGATTTTTGGGATTATATTTACTTAGGTATTACTACTGTCACTATCACACAAGGGAAGAATTTGACAAAAAAAGTTAGGCTACTTCATATTTCTGAGATAGGGGCCTTCAAATCTGACTGGCCTCTGTCCTAAAGTAAACTTTACCTTTACATGAGGGAAGTTTTCTGTCTCTGGGGTAGGACATGTTAGTTTGGAGAGCTGAGCTGCGCTGCTTGGGTGCATAATGAACTCCAAGGCCGTCTCACTGCTGCCGTTGCTCAAAGGTTTTGGTGGCTCACTGGTTGCAGACCCTGTGGGGTGTGCAGGGGGTTACAGTATCAGCAATGAAGTAATTATGGGAAATTATGTGTTGAGTTATGGACAGCGTTGACAGAGTAGACACACGTCAGAGTAGGCTACTAAACTGAAGTAAAGGGAAGATCCAGCTCTTGATGGAGGGATCATCAGCCTCCAATCCCTCACATCTTTGGCAGAGCCCTGCAGCCCTGCCCGGGGCCTTGATCCAATCCTCCAGTGCTCATTAAAACAGAGAAGAGTCCTGTCACAGGACCTGTCTGGGCCATTGTACACAGAGGCAGCCCATAGTGGGAAAGTAGCAGAGATTAGGACTTCCTTGTCCGTTTTAGTGATGCCAAATGACCTTCAATTTAGAAAGGACATCAACTGGTGGCTTGATGTTTCTTTGAGTGATCATTGCCCATTCTTTAACATATGTTGATAAGTTACTTTTCTAGAGTTGCATTTAGCAGGGCTGTCTTTCTCAAAAAGTCCATACTACATTGCAACTGTTTCATCATTATAAATAATCATCTGCTAGAATGATCTTCTACATAGGAGCTTCTCTTCTGTCACTGTTTTTTTGCAGCGTACCAACGCGTCCATGCCTGCAGAACACTTAATAAAGCAAATGAGCGACATGGAGTCCCTGTGACTGTGCACATATCTTATCAATCTGAATAATATTCCTTGCCGAGCCGTGGATTTTCATCAGCCCCAAACACAGAAGGCATCTCTGTTTCCCGACTCTCCTTCAGTGCAGCAGCTGCCGAGCTTAGATCCCTCTAGAATATTATGAAACTGACCTAATTTTCCGAGCGTGCTGCAGGCAGCGATATTGCTCCTTTGTACTTTTCATTCTAGGCTAAATAATTGATTCAACCCTCCTTTGTCTGTAATCTTTCCTCATAAAATGCCATCCACTGATACAGTCATAGCTGGTGCCATTATAATTTAAAATGAATAAATATGTAATAGCTGTTGTCTCAATCAATTCGCAAACCCATAAGACAAGCGGGCTCAATTTCATTTCTGCAAACACATTCTTTGTCATGGGCTGCTTTGTGGTGATATTGTAGCAGCAGCACTCGTCCTGTCCAGAAGTAGCCGAAGCACGCTGGCGAATCATTTTTGAGAATTTTTAGTGAGGCTACAGATTGAAAATTCAGCGAGATCACTTCACAGACATTCACTGACAAATGTGCATATGTGCTAAGAAGACATGGGTCGACCGTTGTTCATAGTAAGCAACTGTGTAACTGGAAGCACGCCAGCCCCAGACAGGTTTCCCACACCCACCATCCCAAACAAAGCCCCAAATACAAACATCTTCCAGCGCTCATATACTGTACACAATGCCTGAGGACTTCTCCACATTCTGTTTGACACCTCTAGTCAAGTGCTCCCTGCTCACCCAGGGCCTGATAAAACATTCAGAGCAGGATCCTGGTGCCTAGTGCTGCTGCTGCTGCTGTGGCTGCTTCTCTGATAAGGGCCCTCCTTCTCTAATTAAAGCCAAGTAAGCCCATGCTGGAGCTGCCTGCAGTGAGAAACCTGCAGAAACTGCTGGGGATGGCTGTTTGAGGAAGTCTCTGAAATATTAAGACGCCGCTGACAAATGGAGGCTCAGGTGAGCATTCTGCTGTCAGCCTCTAAGCTTCACTCCTATCACGGCTCATTGAGATGGCTTACCAGTGGAGACGGGCTGGAGGGCCCTCAACTGGGTTTGACCAGTGAAGGGTTTAAAGAACCATACTGATATTTTACGACTACAGCAACCACCTAGATATCTCCATGCCAAAACATTACACAATATTACAGCATTACAGAGTTTTAAAGGAAAGGGCTGGAGTTTTTTTTCCGGGTTGTACAATTGCAATTTGCAAATGTAACTTGTGTAATTTGTTGTTTCAGTTCATTATTTATTTATTATGACCTTTGACACTTTGAAGGCGGGCACAGACGCTTCTTTTTTATTGGTCACTTTCACCACCCACAATCCAGAAGTTGCATTGGCTGTTGCTGGATTGTATGTCAAACCATGTAAGTAGTTTAGTCATGTTAGCCTACATACACGCTCTTCTCTTAGCAAAGGTTAGCCAATAACTATTGAGAAGACAATTTCTTTGTATTCTCTTGAAAATCTTGCATGTTTAGAATAGCTGGTAGAGAAACTCCTGCACACTTTCTTCTCACTTGAAACTTTTTTTATTTTGTCTACGTTTCGGTTGTAGACCTTTTTCAAGGCGTCAAAACGCCTGTTTGCCAACACTGGCAAAATAAAAGAAGTTTCAAGTGAGAAGAAAGTGTGCTGGAGTAACTCTACCAGTTTGACGTTGCACCTTTCTGACTACCGGTGTGCAAAAAGCTTTTCACTAGATGTTTAGAATAGTAAATGGTTATGATGCCAAACCAAAACATTGACCATATTTGTTGATGTAGAACACTGCAGCATCTGCAGCACCTACACTGGACTTGACGAACGAGACGTAATGTGGGAGGGTCATGTTTAAAGGCAAAGCTTCAGGATTAAACCATCAACTTCAACAAAAAACTCAACAAAAAACAGTGGATCTATAATCTAAGTCTATATTCTGTTTCAGTCTGTGGGCAAAGTTTTGTCAGTGACAAAAGGGAGAAAAACACTTGTTAACAATGATAACTTCCCTGCAAGGCTCACAGTGACACAATAATTGGGTCTCATATTCTGTAATGAGATTCTTCATTCGATCACAGCTTGATAAATGAACTGTTAAAGTATTGACACATTAAAATAACCTTTCATTTAGTGAAAAGGGAAGGGGCAGTGAGAGCCTTAATGCCAGCACCATTTTCCTCAGTTATTCGTGTTTTCAGAGTAATTGTGCCATTAACAATTCATTACCATTGTATGAAATCAGAACAACAGTGCAAAGAGCAGCTAATATCCCTCACAGCATATTTACACACAAATGTACAACTCATTTGGCGTGTGACTGCACGGCCTAATCTATGGCAGTGATGATCGAAATCATTAGCCAGGCGGCTGATGACGCCGCGTGTCATTAGTGTTAGATTTAAGGTGTCAGGGAGTCAACACATTAGCTGAGTGATGCAGATGCATGTGGATGGAGGGATGTGATCTTTCAACAGATGTAATTGATTGTGAGTGGGCGTGGCAGCACGGGAGACATGATGGCCAGGGGTGGAGGGGTGGAGGGGGGTGGGTGCAATTTAAGCAAACAACTGAAATCGTCTCTTTAAATGCTTCATGTTGTACAATCACAAAAAGAAATGCACTGATGCTTTTATTTGATCAGAATCATGACAGCTACAACCATTTCAATAAGGAAAATGGTGCTTTAATTGTTTCTGGTTTAAAGGGCCACTTTGGAATTACACCATACACACATTCATCCACTTTCCATGCTTAATATGAGATTTCACGTCAGGGAAATATAATTTAACTTGTGGTGCTGATGTGATTGAACTATTCCATTTATACTATATGGTGTAAAGATTCTAATGTAGCTCAGGTCACACAACTCAGCAGTTTTGACAGGTGGTTTGTATATGATGTTGTTGACAGTGGTCTAACAGAATGTACAATACAATATATTTAAAAATGGCATTTTATTCATCTCACTTGTAATGGAGATAGGAATCTCAGGAATTGGTGCAAAAATAAATTGGGACTTTTTGAATAAATTGAAGATGTTAAGAATTTGGGCAAATCCAGCCTCCAAACTAACCTGTGTGACCTCAGTCTCTTCAGGGCTTTCAAATGAAGGAATAGAATTTATTGTGCAGTATCTAATTTCCATGATTTTTGGCCGAAAGACAAAAATAATCTTGCCTTCATGGGACTTACTCAGAAAGTCAGGCTATTTCAGATAAGACTGACGTTAATATGTTTCAACTAAAAAAGGTTAACTGCCTGTCATTGGCAGCTATTGCAATATTGATCAGAGGGACCAACACACGGATAATGAAATACAACTGTTTGTTTCACCAGCAGCTGTTGTGCAGGTTACTCTGTATTTTAACACTGCAGCTGTCTTTGCTCTTCCTTGTTCATTGTATCTTTTGCTAGTAATTAACTGCAGAGAAGATCATCTGCTTTCTGTTGACACCGACCCACACAAGCCCAACATCTGAACATTTCTGTTGGAAAATATGTTTTTGGTTTTGTTTTCCATCTAATACCCTTCATGGTGTTAAACATATTCCATATTATCATAAATGCAGTTGTGGACTTGGACTATGTGTCAACCAACTCCTCTGTCTTCTCATCCCTGTCTGTGTGTACTGTAGACTATCAATGAGTAATAACTAGAACTGGCTTTGTTGTGCAAACCTGGACTGACCCAAACACCAGGTTCAGGCCTGCCCTGGGGATAGAACTAATCATTCATGACCACTCTGCCAACCAGGTATTCAGGGTTCAGACAACCATTAGTTGTTTTCAGTATTCAAAAAAAAAAGAAAGAAAGAAAATAGTTGTGGAAGTTTTCTGTATTGATTCTCAGTCCCTGGCTGCAGGCTTTAGAAACTTATATTTCAACAGTAGCATCAGTTGCTCTGAGCATGATAAAATAATTTCTAATAACTTACTTACCTTATCCTGCTTCAAGATGGTACCTGACATTTTTGCGTTTTTAGCATTAGGACAACGTTCCACCGTTCCATTTCAAGGAAGACATGTCGGAGATATTTCAACGACAGATCTAGACTGAATATTTCCACAGAGCTTTCGGAGACTTCTAAATCACAAACTGTTTCAAAATCTCTTTGTTTATGGTGTTGTTGTTTTTTTCATTTTCTCAGTTTTTTGGTTGTTTTTCTTTACTTAAAGAAACCACTGTGTCCTTGATGTGTCGAGTGAGAAGAAGTGCCTGGGCGAAGATGCTCATAAATACAGTGAATCCATTTCAGAAGGATTGGAGAAAAGAAATCCCAGCTGGAACAGAAGTGAACTCATATTTACCTCATGTTGAACATCAACTCTCTTACAGTATTTACTTAGTTTCTATGTAGAAGGCTGCACTCAGTTTTAACAGTTAAGTACTGCATTTATAATATACTGTATCTCATTTTGGCACTGATGTGAATGTATCCATATAAAGTACTGCAACACAGAGGTGCACACACCACTTCCTCTCACTTTTTTACCCCAACTTCCTCCTCTTTTTTTCTTCTTCTGTGTATTCTCCTCTTCCACTGACCTACATCTCACTCCTGTGGAAGATTAACGATAACTACATTGATACAGACTTTGAAAGCTTATTCACCATAACCAGAAATTAGCCTATTTAATGAGGCTTCTTAAAACATGCTTCACTCCAGCTGGAGTCTGGAGATTGTTTCCATATGTACTGAACACAAAGTTTCCCCCTCTTTTTTCTTGTAGACGATTGAGTCAGTGTTCCCAAGGTTCCAACCAAACTTTCTATTGAATTACTATGAGGAATAATGCAAGTGTTGTTGAAAAGATCTTTATGCTGTGTAGTAGGGATGGGCCCAAATCTAAATATGTATTCAGAAAGGCTTAGACCTACTCGGTTCAGCCCAAGGTTGCTATCTTTGTCAATATAAACCATTGTGACGACTCTTATCTTTTTCATTTGGCTGCACGAATCATCTCAAAAGAAGCAATAATTGATGGTGGTGAAGGAAATTTGAGCCAGGCCCTGCTGTAAAGACAAGGGTGAGGTCCAACATGGAGGCCACTGGGAGCAGGCTGTAATGGTGCGTTCCATTTAGGTTGGAAGTCAGAGCGAGGAGTGGCGTCACCTCCAAGTTGAGCACTTTTCAGTTGGAAAACAAATGTCCAGGGATAAGAACTGATCAGTACTGTGTACATGGATTACTTTAATGTAAAACAATTACAAGAGAAATAAAATAAAGAGTCCTGTTGGTGCGAGTTGCAGTCATCTTGAATTTCTATGTGGAGGCCTGTGGGATTCATCAGTTGGATATCCGACTTCAGGGTACTTCTGTATTGAACTTTACTTCCACGAGCTCTCAGGATTTATTTCCCCGCTCCTCCTGCATAAGATCAGATTTAAAATGTGATTGTCAGAGGTGTTGTTTTTACATTAATAGATATTTAATTTCAAAATTGTGTAATCTGTAAGCCTGATTTCGTAGTCTTCAAAAAGAAAACTTTTCCTCACTCTGTTGCAGATTTTCTGTACAATAGGATGAGGAGATACTATCATGTATTCATCATTTACATACCAAGTGAAAGATTAACCATCACGAGAAAATAAATCTATGGCTGTTATTTAGAATGATAAATAGGAAATTTATCAATTACAGAGCAATAATTGCTTGGCGAGTGCAATTTCTCCTCCCACTATTGATTTAGTTTGAAGGGCTCCTTCATATTGACGAATCCAGGCAGGCGGGGATGTGTTCCAGCCTCTTCTGGGGCATCATCCATCTCCCACTGCAAGTCTCTCAGCAAACCTCACGCCTTAATGCTCATTTAAATGAGACAGAAATCATCTTTCAAGACAAATGCCCCCACCCCTCCACCCCCCGCAGACGTAGTGTAGCATCAGCAGCACCAGGCTGTCTACAACACCGCGGAACTGGAGCGCAAACTTCACAGAACAATTTTCATGAAGAATGGTGCAGCTGTGTGGAAACAGATCTGCAGGAAGACTCAGATTTGCTTGATTGAGTGACTTATTGATTTATATAAAACCAAATCTCACCAGCGAAGAATACACACTACAGTGTGTACACGCTCAAACTCAGCTGAGTCAGATGGAAATTATATGAAAACATACATAAACACATTCATTCATATAAATCAAATTGTTTTTTTGTTTTTTACTTTCTTGATGCATAGCATTGGATCTCACTGGGGCTGAGTGATTTAAAGGAGAACTCACATAGCTGTTGTAGGAAGCTGTAGGAAGCAGCAGTGGTAGCCATTGATTTTACCAGTGAATTCATCCAGTTGTGGCAAATTTTCTGACAGGCTATCAGAGACTGTGTGAGATGAGAGATGTCAGAATCTTTTTACAGTCATTATAGCAGCTGCAAGCAAAACTATCATTATCTTACTTATCATCATTCTTCCATCCAGCCCCTGTTACCTGATGGACAGGGAGGGTCATGGGCCGGTGGAGTTTACCTCCTGTTTATTCTGGTCTTCTTTCTCCCACTCATCCTGAATGGATTATAAATAAACTGTGTAAACTTTTGTATTGCTCTGTTATTCGTGCATTTGTTTTCTTCCAATTTGGAGCTGTGATACATTCAGTCTCATCTCAAACTAAAACCAAAACACTGCAGCTCTGTTTGGCCCAAAGGTGGTAAATTGCTCTAACACTGCAGAAGCTCTGAGTTTAACTCCGAGGCCATGAAAGACAACTACCCCTCACAGAGCCATAGAGTTTACTCCCCCTATCAGAACAGTTCTATTTGCTCTAAACACACTTTGATTGCTAGTGCCATAAAATTGAACGAGTTACAGTTTGGTCCTAAAACAAGGTGCAGCACTTGTTGAAAGGTTCAACAGTTGTGTCCAAATCAGACTAAGAATGTGTTTTTAGACACCAAATGATGAATGAAGTTTATTATTCTATTATTATCTATAATTGCAGCCATTGCTTTGGACAGTGATGCAGTGTGCTCTGGATTTGGATTTTGCATTGCTTGGATGTTTTTTTGGTTGTTTGTTTGATTTTTTTCTAAAGGTATGTTAGCAGGTATGGGTCAGTCCTGAATGACAGGATTAAGTGACATCAGCAGTCTCGAGTCCACTTTTTCTACACTTGCACTCATAATAAAAAAAACAGCTGTGTAAACACATGGATGAATATCTCATTTTAAAACCGCAGGTGGCCTGGATCACAGGACGGAGCCTGGAAGCCGAGAGCCGAGGGGTCCATAAAAACAGAAGCTGGGTGTTCATAAATGTTGAACAGCTACCTTTATTGAAATAACTGCAACACAGAAAAGACAGAGGGCACCAGAGAGGATGAAGATGAAGATGATGAACTGATAAATGGAGGAGGATGCTATTGAGAAACGTAGATTGTTTTTTCTGTAGCTAGGTACTGAGTGTCTTACATAGATACACAATAGACTAGTAAATATTGGCCTTGAGTGGCCCTTTAACTGAAGGTAGAACATAGTTGAGTGGAGGTCCTCTGTGTGAACCATCTGGGTCTGTTTCCCATACAAATGGGAAAACATTCACATTTAATACTGCATGGTTTTGGAGTGGTCTTTTTTCTTTTTCTCTCGAAACTTTCATGTTTATCAAATGCATCTGGTGAATAGACACCAACTTCATCAAAGGGGTCAGACACAGGCCTCATCTACCAAGCACCTGCATCAGTTTGGTGTTTTAACAATAGGAGCACACTGCACTGACTTAAAAGGGGGATCATCAGCAATTCCAAAATATTTCCCTCTTATCAATTTTGCCCCTTCAGGTGGTGGTGACTTGGTATCTGTAAAATTGGTCCATGATTAATTTCTGCTCTGATTACTCCAGAGTCTTATTAGAAAAATAAAAAAAACCCATTAGCACAAGGTCCACTGCTCAGTTTTAATAGAGATGGTTGAGAAAGGTTCTTGTAATTGGACCTTCTGCTATGAGTTTTTGTCAACCTGCTATTTCAAAGTTAAATAATACAGCGGTTCTTAAACCTTTTGACATCAAGAACCCCTAAACTGACACTAATAGGCCTACGGGCCTCCATCTGACAAGATTTAAGCTTTAAGTTGTTGTATTATTGAATTTAAGACCAAATTGTCAAACAGTCTGTCTTTGTACAAAGGCTAAAACTGTCTCCAAAATGGTCTAAGTCTCATTTTAAATGTTAACATCATTAACATGACTAGTATCCAGTTACAAATATACACTATATCTCCTGTTTTAAACTGACCAAACTGGAGTAACATCACATTTTTTGAGCAAACGCTACACTGTAAAAAGTAACCAGCCCAATAAGTTATCCTGACATGTTTTTATAATTTAAATCAACTCAACATAATGAATTGAGGAATTTAAACTTAATTTAATGAGTTATTGGTATCCCAACTTAAGAGCTTAAGCCAGTTTAATGAAATGGAAATTTCAATGAGTCAACCTAACTTGAGAACATGAGTTTTACCAACAGTAACTGAATCTCTCATGAACTGAGCGTGACCCTTGCTGAGGTAGCCATATTAATCCGCCGTAAAAAAAATAGTGCCTGAAATTTCGTCTTGATCTGATAACAGATTAATAATTATCATGTAAGATCTTTTTAAAATACTTCAGGAGCTCCACTCCGCTGCAGCTGACAATTAACAGAGGAAGAGGAACACTTGTTGTCAAGCAGATAGACGGTTAAAGAGAAGTGGCGGAGGACTACTTTTTATCAGCAAGATCAGGACGCCACCGGCTGCTCGGATCTCATTTCTCAACGGGCAAGTGCGCAGGAGAGAATCGGCGGGAGCAGCAGGCAAGCATCGACTGGATTATGGTAAGTGGTTGCATTTATCTTTTATTTTTTTTTAAAGAAATCAATATTAATGTAAATTGGCTGTGGATAGTATAATTTCAGCGTTCTAACATTTGCGGGAGACATGTTGGTTAAACATTTTCATAGTTTTGTGACTAACACTTTTTAAACTTTAAGTAGTAGTTAGCAAGAGTTGTATGGCATTATTTAGAAGCATGTTCATGGTGCTCGGTAAAAGTGTTTTTGAAACTGGTGCTTTGTTTGCAACGTTTGTCGAGTTAACGGCTTCACAAGGCTAGCTGTGTCAGTAATTAGCAGGTAATTAGTCGTGGCCCGCCAGCGCGTGCGTCAGCCTAGCTTCTCTTTTTTTCTCCTCTCTTTTCCCTGCGCCATTAGCAGAGGTGTAGGCTGCGGTCACAAACGAGGGAAACCTGCTGATAACTGAATCGGTTGGGATTGGTGAATGCTTTTGAAGGCAGCAGTCACATTCAGTTAAATGGTGGCGAAAACTCCCGAAAATAATACTTTTTAAATTTTCTGTAGTAGTTAGCAAAAGTTGTACGGCTTCCCAAGGCTAACGTTAGCTGTGTCAGTAATTAGTCGTGGCCTGTGAGCGCGTGCATCTGCCATTGAAGTTTTTTTTCTCTCTCGCCATAGAGCTCCCAGTGGTCTGTAATTTTGTTGAGGGGGGAGTGAAGGTTTGTTACCGTGAGTATAAAAACTGTTAGCTTGTGTGTATTAGTGATTGCAGTGCCTGTGGAAACGCCTTAACGGTCACGGTCATTACTGGTAAAATTGTCCACTGGTGAACGGTCCGTGGTGATAAAAAGGTTGGGAACCCCTGGTCTAAAGTATGTTGTGTGTGTTGTTTTGTGTTTTTTTAGGTGCTGCTATCCATAGAAGATTGGCAACAATTGGATGAAGTAGAGCTGTAAGTTTTGCAGTTTTACAATCAAAAAAACTATCATCATTCATCACTCAACATGGATGTGACCTGTCTGTGCCTGTCTCCTCAGATTAGGACAGAATTCCAGCGTACCGGAGGACCTCCTGGAGAAGTTTTTACAGGACTGGATGGACTTGTGCGGGCTATTGGCAGTTTACAGAGCAGCGACCAGGAGTGGCCTTGAAAAAGATGTAAGTTGAAGGGCAGATGACTAAAGAGACGATTTTTGTTAACATTTTCATCTTACTGCATGTTTATTTGTCTTGTAGGACACAAATGGGAAAAGGACGGCTGCTCTTCTTGGCCTGCCACACTTTATCTCGGGTGAAGATTCTTCCAATGTCATCAGGATGTGTAATGTAAGAATTTATGCATTTTTGTCTAACGCCTAATCTCCCTCTCTTCCTATCCTCATCTAGCCTGATGCATCAGCCGCTTATTTCATTACATTTCATGTAGCGTCTGAACACGAGCCATAGGGATTCGTTTGCTTCCGGGAGGCGGTTGCTTACATTTGCTTCAACTAATCGCTGCTGCTTGGTGGTCACGTGTGCTATACACCGGTTAAAGGACAATTCCAGGCGAATTCAACTCAGGGGTGTATTTTCATATCATTTTAGGTCTAAAAGAATGAATCTGAAGATTTCCAGTTTAATCGCTCCTGTTTTGCGGTAGTTGCGTCTGTCCGTGCATCGCCACGGCAGCAATGAATGGGAGTGGATGTAAGTTCCGCTGTTTAGGCTGTTTCCAGCCCTCAAAGCCGCATTTTTTTTCCACAGACAGCGTCAGATGGCTACTCAAACATGCACCGAGAAGTTTATTTACTTCAAGCAAGCCGACATGTTTGTAAAAGTCGATCTAATTCAAAGTCTCCCAGAGTCTAGCGCGAGCCCGAAGTTGCAGTGCTGGTGTATTCAGGTGCAGTGGGAGCTACCGCTTGTGTCATAAACACAGGAATATCAACTCTTTACTTGCTTCAAGTCTACATTTTTTTCCACATACAGCGTCAGATGGCTACTCAAAGATGCGCCGAGAAGTTTTTTTTACTTGAAGCAAGTAAAGAGTTGATATTCCTGTGTTTATGACACAAACGGTAGCTTTTCCCACTGCACCTGAACACACCGAGCACGGCAACTGGGTCTCGCGCGAGACTCCGGGAGACTTTGAATTAGATCGACTTTTACAAACATGTCGGCTTGCTTGAAGTAAATAAACTTCTCGGTGCATGTTTGAGTAGCCATCTGATGCTGTCTGTGGAAAAAAATTGCGGCTTTGAGGGCTGGAAACAGCCTAAACAGCGGAACTTACATCCACTCCCATTCATTGCTGCCGTGGGGATGCGCGGACATACGCAACTACCGCAAAACAGGAGCGATTAAACTGGAAATCTTCAGATTCATTCTTTTAGACCTAAAATGATATGAAAATACACCCCTGAGTTGAATTCGCCTGGAATTGTCCTTTAAGCTCATAGGTTAATCTTGAGCGCTTAAGTTCAACGTCATCGCCTTCACTTACCCGTCTGTTCGCTGATTGCTGGAGCAAACCGAAACGCATTGCTAGTTTCCTGACTACATGGTTGAGGCAAATGAAATTTGCCGGAACCAGTAGGCGGCGCTAGCCTGGCTAATCCTCATCTGCTTTCCTCTCTTCTTTTCTTCCACTTATTCTCTACCCTTTTCTCTCCCTCTTCTCCTTTTCCTCCTTTACTCACTGTCTCACTCCTCTTTCCCCTCTCATCCTTTCATTCTCTACCTCCTCTCCCTTCTCTTCCTTTCTAATTCAGCTCTCTCTTTCTACATTTCCCCTTGTCTATCCCCCCTCCTAATCTCCTTTATTTCCTTTTACTATCCCTGCTTCCCACTTAATTTCCCCTCCTTGTCTACTTCACCCTCCTTCTCTTCCTCCTTTACTTCCTGTCTCAGTCCTTCTCTCTTTTCTATATAGTGTGTTGAATTATGAAAATGGTCTTACTCTATTTCTTTTCTTTTCAAGGTGCATACTGACATGCTGGACAGCACGATGAAGGGTATACAGCTGAGCTGATCGCCTGTGAAGGGAGTGAACAAGGGCCCATTCCACACAACATTTTCGACATTGCCGTCGTGGTTGCAGAGACTGTTGTTCTCCACAGCCGGAAAGACATTGCACAAAGGAGAAATTAATCTCAGGCAAGATTTGTTTTTTTGATTGTTGTTCTATGGAACGGGACCCTGTACATACTGACTTTACTCCTTCACACACTCTGTAACCTGCATTGATAAGATGAGTCTTTATTGTTTCTTGATTGTTCTATGCATTTGGAGCCCCTCACACTCACTCTCCATGACTCTAATGTTTTTTGATAAGATAACCCTTTATTGTGACTGGAGAAATTCATCAAGATTGTTGTTTATTATTTTTGTTCAATAAATGTATTTGAACTGTAAGTCTATTCAGTGTGATCTTTAGTAAACTTGTTAACTTGCCATTGTGAGTCGAGACAAAATCAGTAATTTAAAAACATTAGTTTGTTCAATTTGCAACTTTAAGTCCAAAAGCTGCCTTAAAAACATGAGTTAAAGTCACTTAAAAACATTAGTTTGTTCAATTTGCAACTTTAAGTTCAAAAGCTGCCTTAAAAACATGAGTTAAAGTCACTTAAAATGCAATATAGTAAGTAGTTTGAACTAAAATCATCAAGTTTAAGTAGTACAAAATCATGAGTTAAATAACTAGTAGAACTGAACTTCATGAGTTGAAACAACATATAATCATAAGTTAAGTTAACAAGAGAAAGTACGTTTTATTTAATGTACAATGTAACATTGTAAGTAATTTAAACTCAGAGTATCAAGTTAAAACAATAAATGGTCATTAATTAAGCGATTTATATAACTTACATTCCTTAGTTGAAATAAAGCTTTTGTCAAAGTTGAGTTAACTCATGTTTTTGAGGCAGCTTTTGAACTTAAATTTATAAGTTAAACCACCCTGAAATTTATTACAGTGTATGAAATATCATCACCCTGGCTTCTCCCTGTGCAGACTGATCGTTTCAAACCTGCAAAGAATTGGCGAATCAAAGTGTAGAGAGCAAAGCATGCTGGGTAAAGAGCCCGAGAGCACATACCAACTATGACAAATGCAGCTTTGGTGGATACAAATTGAATTATTCAGACTCAGAAGCTTTGGGCTGGATGAGAAAAAGATCATTGGTTTGTGTTTGGTTGTTCATCCTTCATAGTGATCCCTGGTAGCCTTCATGCTCTCCTTCACAACGACAACAGCAAAGGCGAAACGGAGGTCACCATCTGTCATCTGCCACAACATGCAATTAATCAGCATTTTTGTTTGTGTGTGTGTGTGTGTGTGTGTGTGTGTGTGTGTGTGTGTGTGTGTGTGTGTGTTTGGGTATGAGAGAGTGCTATAGAGTAATGAGGGGAAGGTGTGGAGGTTTATTTCAATCCTGACCTGATCAATGCAGCACATTAAATTGTCTGAATCAGTGTGAGTAGTGAAAATCGAAGAAACAGCAGCACGGTCAAAAGAGCTTACTCGCCAACAATACACACTATTATACACAATACAATACACACTTGGTGTGCTTGATATCCACTATCTTATGTAGCTCAATATAGTCCAGCCCAATATTGCAATAATATGTAATATGCGTATATAATCATGGGAGGATTTATAATGTAAGGCTATTATTGTATTATATGTTTACAGGTAAATTGATGCTGCTGTTGAGCAGTTCAGTGTTTTGGCGGATGTTCCAAATCGCAGAAAGATAATTCAAAAAGTTGTTGCTAATATGAAAACAGACACTGTGGTTAGCATTCCCAGGGAGAAGGTTCTAGGTTCTGGGTGGAGTTTGCAATTTTGGGTTCTCTGCAGGTCCTCCAGCTTCCTCCCACAGTCCAAACAAATTAACACTTGATGACTCTATCTTTTCACCTGTTTTCATACTGAAGTTGTATAATTGGCAGCTCCCACATGACTCTTCCACATATTTCCTTTTCATATAAAAGTTTACATAGCTTCTGATTCTCAGCTGTATCATACAGACAGTATTACAACCCAATTACAACACCTCAGTTCCTTACAGAGATCAATAACATTTAACCGAATCATTAGTCACATCACATCCTGCCCCCAGGAAATTGTCTGATGTTAAAATCTGCTCTCTACAGCACACAACAGATCACTGTACCTTTGGTGCACATGAGTAACACAGTCCTCCAGGGCCAGATATGAAAGTAGCCATTTGTATTCTGTTGGCCATCCAGTGAATGATACCCTTTTTTCTCCCTCTGTCTGTCTTTGGGTGCCTCAGAGGAGCCCATCTCACTAAAGAGGTGGAAATCAAACCAGCATTTGAAAGGCTCCTCATATCCTGGCATCATTTGCTAGATTGGTTCGGCATTGTGAAGTCAAAAAGCTTTAGTATGGATTTTGCCTGTGAGAAGCTGTTGGTGTCTCTGTGAGATCAAAGCGGCTGAGTCCAGATGATCTGTGTTTAAGGCGGCTCTGAGGGGCCCGTGTGACGTGACTCAACTGCCTAGACCGGGTCAGAGGCCTCGGAGAGACTCCAACAGACTCTATCAGTCCTGATGTGAGATGGATACAATATCAAGAGATGGCATCACAGTGTCTGCTGATGTGTTGAACAGGTGAAAGTGCTTTGACTTTTCTTGGTAGAGTGAGCTAAAATCAGTGTTTAAAGAAGAACTAAGCATGATTTTTCCCGTGGCTATGCGACATTGTTAGCTTAATTAAAAAGCTCCGGATTAATTGTGATAGTTAACTACATGACTTGTGACTTGTTATGAGTGAGAACGGAGGCTCTCTGTCTTCACCTGGCGTCTTACAGTGGAAAACCAACCTTGCAACATCAGTGTAGTACCTGGCCGCCGCCCCCGGTGTCCCAGCTCTCATCTCTGCACACCGCAACACAAACGTGCTCCGTAACCCGTAATCTTTTGTTTATGACGGTCAAGACTACACAAACATACACGCTGTAACATCGTATATGTTATATTACGTTATCCACTGCTCCATTTATTGATTTTTCGCCGGTTTCATTGTAAACAAATGCACATGGGCTGAGAGAAGCATAACCAAAACAGCGTAAAAGCGACCGGACTTGCATACAGTAGTTCCCCTTTAAGCATTTTATGAAAGGTGAAGTTGGCATGACATGATGGCTGCCTTTACATGAATACAGACTGCCCATGAGCTGGTTTTGGTTCGGGCTCTGAGCTGGCCTGCTGGTTTCTATTAATGCGGGTGGCCCAGATGGTGATTGGCAAAACTGTTTTTCACATGGAGCCATGTCACTAAATAATAATAATAATAATAGTAATAAAATGCTGGAAACATCTCACTGGACTCATGTGTTTCCTATTGGAACAGCATCAAAACATAGATATTAATCTTTGAGGCAAATAAACCACTTGTTTTTACATCTTTTCTTGGGACATTATTACTGTGCTGTGGCTCTTTTTCAAAAATGAAAAAAAAATCATCTGCTGATACACATTTTGTTTAATATGATTTTCCTACGTGAAAAGTACAAAAAAACCAGGGCACCAAGTGAGTTAGAGGAGGAGACTCTTATTAGCTAATCAACATTAGTGCAGCACTTATTTGGGGATTTTTTGTTATTATTTTATTATAAAAATGTTCTTCCAGATTTCATAAACACAACATCATCTGACAACATCATGGTGCATCCGCTGTGCAGTGATTTGGACTATATTATTTACCTCTAGAAACGACTCAGAGAGAGAGTTAATCCCATCAGCTGAGGCAGAGGGAGCGTGTGCCACTGCCTGCAGAAGGAAAGCCTGTCCTTTGAATTGGAGACTGAAGCTGATTGATCTTTATGGACACTGTTGTCCCACAAATCTCATGAATGTCTAAATTACTGAAATATTTGTTTTACCGTCTAGACCTGCGGTACATGGCGCAGTGGTCCTGGATGAGGACCAGGTTTGTACTAATAAAGGCAGAGGTTTGAATATGGATGGTAGGGACAAGTTCTGATTACAGAATTGTTCCTGCTGACATTTAAATGAGCTTATCTGTGCTGGATTTGCTGTGAAGTTATATTATATATTGCTGATGTGCCCTCCCATTAGCTGCAACTTCAAGATGACCGATTTAGGCATGGTTGCGTTTGATTGGCTAAAAGAGGAGGGGTCTATCTGACTAGCTGACAGTGACCAGGGAGAGCAGATCAGTGTGTGGTGAGTTCTCGGTCCTGTCAGTCCAAAACTGAAGACTGGTTGAAAAGTCAGTATTTCAGATGATTTCCTTTCTTCTGTTGCCCTGCACAACACACATTAAGCTAAACCTTTAGCTCTTTTCATCTGTTGGTCAGTGGGTTGCTTGCAGCAGTAAACATGGATAAAAAAAATGGCTGGATATATCTGAGCAGTTGAATTTCTGTCCAAAACCCCCATGAAAACATCATTAATGAATCATTAAGGAACCACATCAGCAGTGTAGAGAAGTAGAGCAGGGTTATGAGGAAGCAGATGCATCTTCAAGGTTTCAGGTGCCGTCCTCATTGTGAATTATACTGTAGTTTTGTACTAAGGAGGGGTGAGCATCAAAGTTGGCAGTTGGTTTAACAAGATCCTGTTCCCTCTGAAGCCCCCCCCCCAAAAAAAGTTGAACCATGTTTGTACTCATCTCATTTCTTTCATTTCATTTCTTTATTTATTGAATTGGGACAGTGCACATTCATCAACACTGACGCATTAAGCATTAGTGTAAATGTGCCGGACTTAGCACAACTGCTAAATTTCAGCCGCAGTCCCAAGGCAGGTTTCTAAAAAAACATAAACACAGAAGACTTTAAAACCTTGTGATGACAAGTCATACAGTGGACAATTACAAGACAGAACACAGACAGACAATATCAAGGCAAAACAGACGCAGACATACAAAATAAGAACAGACAATTTTAACCCACAGTTAAAGAACATAATATACCATACATACCCGGGAACAGACATCAGATTAAACAGTATTTAAGCTACAGTATATGAGTACATGTCTGATTTGTTTTTAACCAATGTTTGAGATTTTTTTTTAAAGAGTAAGTAGTTGTCGCAGTTTCTGATGTGTGGTGGTAACTTGTTCCAGTACTGAGTTCCTCTTACAGAACTGACCATTTGACAAAATTTTGTTCTACGCCTCGGTACATTACAATCACCTCTTGTTAAGGCTCTGGTTCTTCGTCCTTCATTATTTTTTCTCTGAATAAATGTATTCAGTGGTGGTGGGGCAAGTGCGTTTAAAACTTTGAAAATGAGACAGACATCCATAAAAATCTGATAACTGTCTAAGTCAAGAATGTTAAACTTTTTTAAAACATTACAATAATGAAAATGAAGAGGTTTCCTGTCCAAAATCTTAACTGTCTTTTTGAAGAGAGACTTGATGGGTTTCAATATACTTTCTGTTGTGTGTGTCCATGTTGTAAAACAATAATTTATGTGTGAGAATATCATGGCATGCATATAGACTTTAGCCATCTTGGAGGTGAGAAATGGTCTTATATGGTAGAAATTCGACAGGTTGAATTTAATGATATTTGTGATTTTTTTAACATGTGCTTTAAATGATAGTTTTGTCATCATCTTCGTCATCACTGCATCATCTTATTTCTCAGCGAAATCTCATCAGAAATAGATTAAAGATGCAACAAGGCAAGCTGAGGGAGACACAGCTGGACCTTCAGGGCTTTAGGTGAGGTTTTAAAATGATGTGATTGTGATGGGATTAAACATATGCTGTTGTAAATAAACGTATTTGATTGGCACCATTCAAACATCCTTTTTCTTCTGAGACTGTTGTGTCCCCATGTTGAAAGTGAAGCTACTGTACACCCGTGCTTACGACACAGGGATCAGCCAGCCTAACCACATAAAAGCTGAATTTAATGAGCTGTACAAATGAGTTTAAGTGATAGGCTACTCGGCCTCTTGCTATTATGAAATGAAATAAGACCCGATCCACAGTACAGATGGTGCAGTATGTAAATGGGACTGACTTTGAAACAACACCATCAATAAAAATGAACATATTTCTTTATCCAGGAGTAAAGCTGAGAAATTCCAGGCACTTGTGTCATAATTAACCCTGAGTGACAGCCGCATACCAGGACGGAGCTTGTTGATACAGCGACTCCCCGCATGTGCTCGTCTTCATTCAGGAGAATTTTCAGGAACATATTGAATGGCTCTGTCTCCACAAGCTGAGAATCTGAATAGGATTTTCACACACACACCCGCCCCCCTCCCACCCACCACCCCTTCCCATCATTGTCGTCTTTGAGAGGCACGGGTAGGGGAGGAGGGTGTGGCGGAATGCCAGTGGCAACCCCCCCCCCCCCCCTTCACCAGACACAGTGGAAGGGTACAAACACTTGGCAGAGTGTGGCAGCAAATTTGCCAAAAGCCACTCTGGCAGCCATCGACTCTGAGGTTCAGTGAGAGGTGAATCATCACTCACCAGCAGTAAACACAGAAACACACTGCCTACTGTACACTACACACTCCCGCAAGCCGCAACTGTAGATATCAGTTGGAAATTACACACCAAAAATAATAACAATTTTAAATAAACCCACTGGCAAATCATATTTTTGTAGCTGACAACTGTTTTTTTTTTTTTTTTTTAACCATGCTAGCAATGTTGACATAAGAATGCTAATGTTGGACTGGAACATCTTGAACAGCAGGCGGGTGGATTGACATTTGGTAGAATTATTTCACCAGAGGATGAACCTTGGTGACGTGAGTCATACCCATAGTTGATATCCAGGCCTAAAGAGTCTTCAGCAACAAGAGGGAGTCCCACAGCAGATGGTCTGGCCCCCACGGAGCCCTGATCTTGACATCATGGAGCCAGTGTGGGATTATGTAAAGAGACAAGAGGAACTGAGACTATGGCAAGTTCTCCAGGACACTTGGAACAACTTACTGATCCACTGTGTGCAAGTCAACTGAGGAGAGTGGCTGCTGTTGACTTTCCAAGAACATCTTTCATCTGAGCTTTTCAGTAGATAACTTCAGACATCCAAGTGCAAGACGAAGACAAATTCAGGGGGGGAAATTGTTCAGTTATTGTCCACGCTGTTAATATTTGACAGATCCCCGCTTTAACACAGTCAATTTGAAATAAAATAATGAAGGCTAGATTCAGTAACGGTTCACCCAATACGCACACTACGCACGTTGCGTAGGGCCCCGCAAAATAATAGAGGCCCCCGTGAAAAAAACACTGGGTGTCAGGTGCGACTGTTGAAAGTTTTTGGGGTTCAGTTAGGAGGGCCTAGGGCCCCATGGAGGTCTGAACCGACTCTGGCTAGATTTATCATGTTATGGTTCAGAGTTTAATGTTGCCTTTTAGACTGAAGAGGTGGAATTATCTCTGAACATGAGAAGGAAAGTGGTGCCCATCCAAGATAATGATGAAGTTCAAATTGCATGTTGTTGGTCTGCCATTATCAACTGTTGGGTACTTTTTAATGCAGCAGGAAAACCTGAAACTGAAGAGTACAAACTTTGTACTCTTCAAAATAATCATTTTGGTCCACAAAGTTTGTACTCTTAATAAGTTGCATTGAAAAGTAGCTACCCAACAGTTGATAATGGCAAACCAACTACATGCAATTTGATATTCATTATTATCTCACAATCACCGCTTCCCTTCTCAGAGATAATTGCACCTCTTCCCTCTAAATGGCAACATTAAACTCTGAACCTTAACATGATTAATCGAGCCTCCATTATTTTATTTCAAACTGATGTGCTAAAGCAGAGGGGATCTGTGCATCATGAAGAAAAACCTCCTTGTGACTGTACAGGAAGTCAAACATACGCTCCAGGATACTGAAAATGGAAGAAACAGGATGGATGCAGAGAAGAAAAGAAGAATTGATAGGATTGAATTGAATTGAATTGAATTGAATTGAACTGAACTGAACTGAATTGAATTGAATTGAATTGAATTGAAACTTGATGGATGGAATAATCCAAAAAGTATACATGATGCTATTGAACAATGAATATGCTGAAGCTCAGTATTGTATTAGAACTACGCAAAGCAGGATCTAGGTTTCTGTCAATGTGTTTTCACTGTTAGGCTACTAAAACAAACTACTGTAAATGCACAGGGCACAATATAGGAATAGTGCCCTGTTTATGAATATCTGTTAGGATCAAGTGTTTTTCATGGAGTCGTGTATCATTGCCTTGTTTTTCATTTTGAGTCATAATTATTGACTTGGCCCAGTTCACTGCAGAAAAGGAACACGAGGAGGGAGTGTCAGCAGCACAAGTGTGTTCATCTGTTGTTAACTAGACTTACTGAAGTGTACTTCATTAAGGTCGCCTACCTCCTGCATATTAAAACACACTTAAGACTCACTGCTGTACTGGGAGTGTATTTGGACACAATTTCCAATGTGGCTGCTTCAATTACTTTAATCTTAGAATGTAAAACAAAATAGAGTCAT
>NC_140917.1:30764403-30865203 GCF_045865225.1 Trachurus japonicus
TTAAGAAGAGTGGGGAGAGGCAGGGGGGGTATGCAAAGGAGAGAGAGAAAGAGAAATAGTGGAAATAAAAAATGGGAGTTTGTGTCTTGTAATCACCAAACTACTGCAGTGCACCTCAGCCATTACGTCAAATAAAAATCCACATTTCAGAAAGTTTGACAGCAGTTTTGCTGCAGTGACGAGAGGAGCTCCACTTCTCCTGCATGTGGAGAGAGTAAAAGTCACTACTGAGATGAATAAACTACCCACCAGAATAATAATAATATACAATAGAGACTTATTGGCCAATAGATTGTCTTGTTGGTCAACATCTACAGCAGTGAGCAACAATAATGAGGTACAATCCCCACAGTCTCCATCGGGGTCTGCTGCTCTGTTTCCTGTCTGTTTCTGAAGGTTCAAACAGGATCCTAAGCAAAACTGCAGACATACAAAGACAACGTGTTTAATGTACAAAAAGGTGACTACTGTATGCTCCTGCATCAGCTGAGAGTATGATGCTTTATTCAATCTGGAATGATTAGTTACAGTGCTGTTATGGCAGTAGGTGTACCAGGCCTCGATTGTCATAACAATAATAAGCATTTGGGATTGTGGTTGCTATAACGGTTGTTGTTATTTGGGATGCTACATCACCGCACTGTTACTTTCTATTTACTACAGCCACTTAAAGAGGAACTATGCAAGATTTATATCTAAGTTAAACAGCTTCTCAGTAATAGTGATGGTTAAATGACTTTGCTGCTCTCTGCCTTCCACCTAGTGTCTCTTGGCTGAAAACCAATCTTGCAAGATCAGCGCCTCCGACCTGGTGTCCCAGCTCTCGCCTGGTGAGAAACATGGACTGCTTTACGGCATTACGAGACAAACATGCCCAGTAATCCATAAGCTCTTGTTGATGTTACCCAACTCGGTAGACATCGTTCCACGAATTGCTTCCTCGTCTGCCTCGTTGAGAACAAATGCACATGGCCAGGGGGGGTTACTCCCAAACTGTATTAACTGGAAAGAAAAAAGTGACTTAAACAGCGAAAAAGCGCCCGATCTAGTTCCCCTTTAAAGCTATAGTTGGTAATCCTGTTCAGAAATACGTTTTGTTATACTGGGTGGAATGGTCCTTCTATCCTGAGAGTAGTCAATACATTATGTATTCAGAAAAGGGAACAAAATAACCAGGCCTCTGTGGCAGCTCCAGGACTGACAAAACTCTGACCAATCCATGCTTTTCACTCCGAAAAGGAAAAACCTTCATGTCTAGTTCTGTCCACGCGCAATCAAGCTGCTGTCTCTGTCTCTCTCCCTCCTCCTGCTTGTGTAACGGTAGTCTTCACCCACGACCGCGGAAAAGCCACACTCCAGTCTGATGGGTGGCAATGTAGCTCTGGAAATGTGCGTTGGGTGTCTTCACCCACGTCCGCGGAAAAGTGAAGACGTGGCTTCAGAGAGCAGTCTGAGGAAAGGAGCTGAGGGGCTTGTGTGTTTTCAAAATGTGGCCTGATAGAACCATTTTCCAGGATCTCCAACCCTATAATGGATCATTATAAACTGCCTGTGATTTGTGAGGTCACCACAACCTTGACTTTGACCTTCAAACACCAAAACCTTAACAGCTCACCCTTGTGTCCTCATATCTCTATCAAATTTGAAGAAGTTTATGTCAAAATACATAACATCCTGTTGGATTACAGTTCATTATAGCTCAGATTCCAATTTCCTATGATGTTGTTTGCTTGATTATGTACCTAACCTAGAATTCAACATGGCATATATCACTGGCCTCTGACCCGGGTAAACCCATGCATGCTAAGCTACAAACAAAGCCTGTGTGTGTGTGTGTGTAAACGCTGTTTGACCTTAAGCTCAGGCTGCACCGAGCGAGCAGGAGCTGACAAAGAGTGCGAGCAGTTTACCACAGCATGCAAGCCTGCCACAGACACATTACAGAGTATGATGATGCCAGAGTATTAGGTAACCAAGAGGATTATTCAGATGAGAATGAGATTCATTTGCATTGCAAATTAAACCCGTATTTAAAGCAGGGTAACATGCCCTTCAAATAACATTTGCCGCAGAGAAATCCCAGTTCTCCTCCCTGTTAAAATAGTCGTGCGATGGGAAGTGCAGCACATGAAAGAGTCAGTGCTTCCACACTCAACATCATCATCACACTCAATTATCATCGGCTCGGCCTCCTCTCTCAGATACAGCCTACTGTGTCACAATCATTTCACGGATACTTTTGTGAGGGAATTGAACATGTGATACTCATTAAAATTAAAAAACTGCCTTCCTCCCACAGGTTAGCTATCAATAATCAATAAGCTTTTGTGCTGTTTGGTGTTTAGACTGTGAAGGGAAAAGTCATGGAGATGTGAAGGGAAAGGGAAAAATCTATCTATCTATCTATCTATCTATCTATCTATCTATCTATCTATCTATCTATCTATAGATATTGAAAGAAGGAAGAAATGAGGGACATGTCAGGAGATGCCAGTGGTGGACATATGGAGACAGTTGCAACCAAAAAAAGAAAAAGAAAAATGCTAACTGAGGAATGTGTCAGATCAGGACTGCTACCATATCAACCATTTGTCTCAAAAGTCATGATCTGCTGTCTTGATCTTTCCTCCCATTCAGTGATTTTGTCTTACCTCTCTGGTTCTTAGAAATACATCACCTTCAGTTTAACCAGTATAATAACAAGATTTTCCGCATACTGTACATGCAACAAATATATCAGCAATGGGGACAGCTCTCCATTCCGACACACCTCCATTCCGACACACCACTGTTCCGAAACCCCCCCACATACCAGGTAGAGGCTAGACAGGCTAGAAGCATAATGGGCTTTATATGTCATTACTGTAATATTAAGTGTTTTGCTGTTACTGTAAGATCCGTTTGCAATGTGCAGCCTCCGTTTCCTTTCTGATTGCGTCCATCTGTCCGTTTGGAGTGGGGGGTCCATTCCGACACACCGCTGTTCCGAAACCGGGGCGGGGGTTACGGAATGGAGGGTTTTCCCCAATAGTAAAAAAAATATTTTTTTCTAAAGTGAGGTAAAATAGGAAACCCCGCTATTACGAAGAATGGAAGTCTATTTTTGGAAAGGCAGGGTGTAACCATCAGCAATCATGCACTGATAATCCACTCAGGAAAACTACAGTAATTATAGTAATTATGGGAATGTAAGGCAAAGATGGTTAATGCAACACACAAAAAGAGATACAGTACAAAAATAAACTATAAAAACAACTAAGACAAAATGAGGAAGAAAGTGTAGTAAAAATAAAATATGTACACTCAGTATACAGAGAGAGCTATGCAGTACAGAGTGAAGTGCTGCTTTTAGCAAATGTCACTCAAACAGGAAGCGATTGTGTGCAACACATGTGGAGCTATCATGACTATTTGGGGCAGAAGAACAATGTGTGTGAGTATGAGTCTGAATAAACTATAGTGTGTTTGTGTTGATGAAAGGTTGATCTCAGGTGAACAGTGGATTAGTCCAGGACAGTGCTGGTCTGACTACCAGGTTTTGAAGTAACAGTACAAATAAGAGATTTTACATGTGACAGGTGATTTACATGTACCTGTGTTTGGCTCTGTTCTGACACTTATATTAACAAAATGGATTCTATATTTATTCACAGTGGAGCAGCAAATAACAACAACCTTCAGGAAGCAGCTTCTCAACACACAGCAACATGAAAAACACATGGAAATAGACCAAACACACACACCCTCAGAGAAAAATCATCACTTTGACAACCCATGATGCACTGCAGATCCTCACAACACAACCAAATACTCACGCACTGCAGACACCTGTGAGTGTGAGTGTGGATGTTTGTCTCTGTAATAACAGGTGACTTGAAAGCTGTCAGGAGCTCAGCCTCTGTTCCACAGAGGAGAATACGCTGTGTGCACATCATGGATGCACGGTTCAAACTTTAAAGGGATAGTTCAACATTTTAGCAAATTGGCCCATTGCCATAATCACTATAGTCATAGCAGTAGGTTCGTTACCTTTATTTGTCGGTGCAAGCTATTTTTAGAACGGCGGAGCAAAGCTGCAATCTGCTCAGAGCTACGCTACGGAGGCTAGTTGGATTTCCCTCATCAAACTAATCAAATACACAATCCAACAACTCCAAAACGCTCTCATGGACAAGATGTGACCTGCACATTCACCATGCTATGAGATAATAACAGAATGTTACGAGATAGAGTCTTTTTCGAGGCAAATACAGAGTCTGCTTGCTGAAAACCTGTCCCTAAAGGCAATGCGCATCAGTGGTTTTGCATGAATTCACCTCTAAAACAACGTCTCATAACGATCTGTTATTATCTCATAGCGTGGTGAATGTGCAGGTCACAACTTGTCCACCAGAGCGTTTTGGAGTTGTTGGATTGTGTATTTGATTAGTTTGATGAGGGAAACCAAGAAATCCCACTAGCCAGTGTAGCTCTGAGCAGATTGCGGCTCTGCTCCGCCGTTCTAAAAATAGCTTGCACCGACAAATAAAGGTAATGAACCTACTGCTATGACTATAGGGATTATGGCAATGGGCCAATTTGCCAAAATGTTGAACTATCCCTTTAAGCAGCACAACTTCACACACACACACACCCTCTCCAATGTACTGTCTCCATTTGTCAGTTGTCAGCCAAATGAGTGTGTTTACATGAGGACACACAGAGCTACAACTCCTCTGATAACAGAACTAACATAAAACTCAAGTTTTCCAGCAAACAGGGGGAAAAAATCTACATTTATGCTCCAAGTTGGAGTGGTGACACATTTGAAACTGTGTGACGTTCTATTATCTATCCACATACAGTATTCTATGCAAACTATACTTCCGGTGCTGTTTAGCACCTCATCAGTTTGGGAAACAATTCAAAATAATGGAATTCTTAATGTTTCTCTGGGTTATTGTTTTTTCACCACACCCATTCCTCTCACAATTGTTATCAGCAACAGCTCCTTATCTGGCTGATGAAGCATAGATAGCACCTTGATGCAATTTTTACATAAGGTTCACGGTAACAAATCAGTATGCCAGTTATGTTCAGTCTTCCACTGAACAAGATATCTTTCATTCATTATTGATGTTGTGTGAGAGGAGCTTTCCCCTGAAGGCACACTAGGATTCCCATAGCCAGACTCGGCATCAAAGGCTGCTCTATAATCTTGTCTTCTCTTTTTCTTACCCCTCTACTCCCTGACTCTCCACATTACATGGTCCATCTTACTCATCTGCTGCCTTCCCTTTGCGGTGTGTGTTTAATTATGCCATCACTTGTAGGAGATATTATGTGTGATAAACACTGCCATAGCTGCTATTTGTGACATGCTTATTAAGAGCGGAATGTCCATGTGTAATAGCATTGATTGCTCATAGCTGACACTGTTTCATCTCTGAATTAGCATTAGGCCTATTGTACAGAGCACATTAGCACACTAACAAGGCAGTGGCTGGGCTGGGGGTGCTGTACAGGATGGGTTTGACTTTATAGACTATAGAGGCATTAAGTCTAAGGTATATACCTCTGCACACAATGTGCTTCTGTAGCCTCAACAGAGGTGTCAGTTGTGCAGGAAACTATTTAAAAGTGTGTCTGACAAAATGGAATAACACCTTTCAATTGAGGCTCAGGTGCATTTGAATGAATCTGTCCCAATTCATCTTGCAATGTGTGCAAAAAAAACTACATTTAGATATAAATATAATATAATTTCATCCTGTAATCAGCTTTTTGTGGTTGTTTTTAGCTGCAGTCCAAATTATAATGTATAATGTGGTATAATGGTTAAATGACTTGGTATAATGTGTAGGAATCACCCCCATCTAGCGGTGCGGTTGTCTTGATGTTGCATTCACGTGAAATCGGGAAGACGTCAGACAGACAACAGACGCTGCATGTAACAGGATAAACAAGCGTCTATGTAAACACGTGGTCAGCCAGCACGAGGCAAAACAATACAGGCGTGACAATATGTTGTCATGGTGATGTCGTATTGTTTACCTGACCCACGTTTTACCGTCTTTCTCTCGTCGAGTAAAATTACATCCGGTTGGTTTGCCGACGGCCGTCTGTCTGACTGCACCTGAATGCACCATCAGTGCCTCCGTCCTTCCTCACACTACACAGTGGTGACAGTTTTAACAGGCGCTACCTGGAAAACTTTCTCCCCGAGCCGACAGCTCCGGTGAGTTTCCGTGGTTACCTACGGTCACGCTGCCACTGAACGTAAAAAAAATGGCGATGCAACATGGCCGCCTCGGTTCGGTGCATCGCCCACGACTTGTAACAACTCATTCTAAGGTATGAGAAAGCTTTCATTTGTATATGCGGGTGTGATTCAACTTCAGTGAAATACGTATTTATGAAAGCAATATTTGATTTTTGCTATTAAAAAGCCAAATAAGTTACATACTGCGGCTTTAAGGTGGAAAGTAAAATGATGACTGAGTTGATATGATGTGCTGCTGGTGATGTTTGGCATTCCACTCACCAGTAAAACCTGAAGACTCATCAACACTTTGTAGATTGTCACCAGTCTGTTATGGCTTCAACAATCACAACATTTTTGCTGCACTGTGAATTTTAAAAAAATGTGGAGAAGCCTTTGGTTAATTGTGAATAGAAATGATGCTTTAATAAAAACATGCTCGTTTTGAACAGTAAGCTTTTAGCAAGTTTCAACCCTGGAGCCTTTGTTCTTGCAATGAAACGACCATTGAATGCTGTTTTGTCCTGTCTTTAGAGGGTTGCTGTCACTGTATTTTCAGGTTCTTTCCCTTTTAAGTTAATGGTGCTACTTCAAAATATGTTGGCCTCATTTGTCTGAAGATAAAGCAACCATGTTACAATAGATGGAAATAGAATAATGGCAATCAGAATGTTTTCCCCCAGTAAGTAAGAGACCCTGAGTGTGCTTTATAAACCTGATTCATCTGCGACGTATTATCCATACTGAAAGTTTCTGAAAAAAAGAAGAAAATGGCCTCCATTTATCCTAATCCTAATCAAAATGCCTGTACTTTCTCAAGAGTAAGATTTTGAAACACAATACTAGGTTAGACTGACTTCTTCCTTCATCCTAACAGTGAAAGCACTAATGAAAAAGTGAGTGTTTTGCAGTGATAGAACAAATCCCATTAGCTGTTTACTGCACGCGGCTCTCTGTTCCAGAGGATAAACTCATTCTACCAGTCGTATGTCTAACTGTCGACTGGACAGTGACCAACATGGCTGTGCTAACGCTACCACAGGTTGAGGGTCAGTCCTCCAGAGACAAAGCCATGGTTCTGTCCTGGTGTAAGAGCTGCATGACTGTCATGAATATTTGCAGTTTTACAAACCAAGTGTTTGTAAGGGAGTTTCCATGAAATCAAAAATAGTAAATGAATTTGTAGCAAGAAAAACCAACATTTTCTCCTGCTGCAGCTTCACATCACAAAGAAACATAAGTTGGCTTTATCATAAAGTAGTCACAGGGAATGTTTGTCACTTAGCTTCCCACTTTGCATTTTGCACAATAAAACTGCATCTACATAATAAGACAAATGTCAATATCAGATGTGAGCTGTTAGGTGATGTTAGACCTGCAACACCCTGGCAACCAACTCTTTTCACTGAGATCAGATCACAGTGATGGATTAAAAGCTGGTTATCTCTTGACTTTTTTTGCTGCATTAAACCACATGTGCTATTCAAATCAGTCAGGACTGAAATCTTCGAGATCATTACTCTGAGGTATTTATCTAGAGGCAAAGGAGTGGAGACCTTCACTCTTATCAAATATTCATGTAAATATTAGTTGGTCATGATGAAGGTTACACTGGTTGATATTGGTGTTTCTGTCATTTAGGAGATGCATCACCCTTCACACATGCCAAACATAGAAATACAGTGGACTGCTTGTATTTATCGTTTCTTTTAATGTTTGCTTTCACTAACTCATTAATGAAAAATATGTTTGTAATAAGAAATCTCCAAAAAACAATTTCATATGTCCAGATTTCAGTGGGGAGTTCAAATGTCACATTCTGGTCTGAAGAAAATACAACTCCTCAGAAACAAAATCATCAATAACCAATAAAGCAATCACACAAATCTATCATGTAGTTTCACCATATTTTTGTATCAATATTAGTAATATCATTAAGAGGAAATAGGAAAGCTGAAAAGATCTGATATTGCTGCAAGTAGATGATCGTCAGTCACAGGACACATCTGAGTGGACTGGCAGGTCAGGAGCAACAGGGTGGGAGAGCGTAAACTCTGTAACCATGTCTTGTCTTACTATTCCAATTCCAACACACCAACTTTTATTTCTCTTACTGTGTGGAAAGCTGAGGGACAAGGACACTGACATGGGATTTTTCACATGAAACATTCGAGCTGTGTACAGGAGTATGAGGCTGAGCTGAACTGACCTGCCATCACATTTATGAATAAAACAATTAATAAATGTAACAAACAATTCTACATTTAATGTTAAAATATCTATATGCAGCTTTTTTAACAGTATATAACAGTATAATTGAAATAAAATGGTGAATTTTTACATTGTACACTTAAATTTCATACATTTGTTGTATGTGTGTAAGATGCATGAATGATTATATACCGCACACCTATATGCCACATTACAGTACTATTGGATTTTGTTATGTATAGTAGCTACATAAACCATGGCTACCTTTTTCTTTTTCTTTCTTTTACATAATGTGGATATGTCTACAGTAAACACATCTGGATTTGTTATCTTTGCACATGTGTTTAACGTAAATATCTGCTCAAATGAAGTTTATTCTTCCATTAATTTCATGTTTTGCTATAACGTGACTTCACCTCTCGTGGAAATTCATAAATCTCGTCTGATATTATTCTTAAACATAAACCTACTTAGAACTTGTGATCACAATCGAGACAGGGGCCTTCTACAGAACAGATGCACAAGACAACGCAGACCCTGTGTAAGTTGATATTGTTTGTTAGCGGTGCACCTTCACAGACTGAAAATAGCAATTTGATAAAAGACTCAAATTTTATTTGTTTGTTCTGGTTCAGTTTTTAATTGCACCAAAAAGTTGAACAGATGAAGTCTAGTAGAGTAGTTTTTATTCTCTTTTATTTATTTTTTTAACTTATCACACAAATTATAATTACACAAATTCCACACAGTAAATTGACACTGTGACCCTGAGGCAGGTCTGTGTTTTATGTAGAATGAAACAGTGTAACCCTATGGTGCCCTCTGATAGGACACAGCCCACACTCTCCGGCCGTGAGGTTGACTCTGCTTTTGAAACGGGCCTGAGCTCCGTCCTCTGAAGGCTTAAACAGGATGAGACGGAGGCAACAGCGATGCCTTTGAAACTCAGCTGAGCATCTCTGACTACAGCGTGCCGCCCTTCACAATGATACACAGCGCTGTGATAGATCTCCTCTTATCCCTGAGAGCATTTTGCCACCTGCTGACTGTTAGGGGGAATCACCTGACTAATCACATCTCACATGCAGCTTAAATGCAAGTTGCAGTTATGCAAGTTTGACATTATATCAATGATTTAAATATAACATTTCAAAAAATATATATATATATCATATATATATATGATGACAAATATTAATAAGCAATACACACAAATTTGTGGACGCAGGGCTTGAGAAAGATTGAACTAAAAACAAAACATGGCCGACATGTGGGTAATGTAAATCCTGCTAAAATGAAATGTATGGGATAATTAAAATGCTTTGATTTGGGTACAAGGCTCTACATGAAAGTGCTGAAGAAACACTTGAATTGCTGATGGAATTAAGCACATTATTAATGTAGGCTTACTTCAGGCTATTGCATCTCTGAGGTTCATCCTTTGATATCTTCCAAAGTCATTAATATTGCATAGTGTAGCTGAAGTCTTAATCACCAGATCCACCAGTGTATAAAGCACTACTTTTTTTCATTTTTTTTTTTTCATCCAGAGCAAGGATTTCTCACAGAAATAAGTTGCAGACAATATCAAACCGGCGATCATTTAAGCACAAGCTGCCATTGACATTGAAAATTCCCAGAGTGACAGCATGTCATTCTGTCATGGCTCCATTTCCTCCTGATGGCATTTCACAGAGGACAATGCTGCGGCGCGCATACAAGTGGGTTAATTAAAAGATTCACAAGTCAATCAGAGAACATTAACATACTTGAGAGTTGCTTCAATGCACAGGGTTCAGCGCAAGAAAACATCAAAGGGTCTAAACTGCAGGCATGAAAAGCATGGGAAATGAGCTTTCAGAGGGAGAGGCACTGCCAAAGCCTGCAGGAGGAGGAGAGGAGCGTCTCACTGCCAGTCAGGTACTGGGGGGGGGTGGGGGGGGGGGGTGGGAGGCAGAAGAAGACCTCAAACAATAATGTCAGTGATCCTTCTTAATCATTCTTTTCATTTGTGAATCAAGTTGCATTATTGTTTTGTTTCTTCTTCTTATTCTTTTCTCTTTTTTGGGGGGATGTTTGCAACACAGATTTCACATAATTTACTGTCAGTGATGCTGGATATGAGCTAATGCATCATCCAGCACCATTCTCTCTAACATGCATCAGTCCTTATTTAAAATGTACACTACTGCAAAACACTTATTTATTCAGGGAGATGCAAAGCAGGACTGCTGTTTGTGTTGTCCCATAAAATGTCATGACATGACATGTCAAAGATGATGTCTCCACTGTGAGTCTTTTGTCTCGGTCCCACATGCACCTCTGCACTCCATCCAGTCAGGACACACTCACACTGGTCAGCTTTGAGTTGCAACAGGTAAATGCCATTATAGCCACCTTCATCATATTCATCATTTCCACCACCATCATCATCGTCGTCATTATCAGCATCCAACGCACCGCATCCACTCACAATCTCCAAATGAAAGAAAAAGAAAAACAGATATATAAAAAGGAAGCATGAAGGTTGGCAGTCAGCGCCCTTTTGGTCCAGAGCTCTGACACTTCCACATGGACCAAAACAAACCCGCGAGGAGCTCGGATCAAAGCAGCAGCCACGCGTCACTCCCTGACCCACTTCACCGGCCCGAGACGGAGCTCGAACATCCCAGCTCTGATGAGCAGCAGCAGCAGCAGGTTTCCGTGTCACACAACTTTTTTTTTTTCTTAATGCTTTTTCATTTCACACACATCAGAGCTCTTTGATATGCCACAGACAGTCGTCCTCTGCAGAATTTGGTTCATTCACTCACTGAACTTACCCGCATCCCGCAGCTGGTCCTGGCATCTTTATTTCAAATCCTCAGTGTCCGCCTCCCCCCCCCCCCGCGCCTCGGCAGCTTTATCTTTGCCTGGATTCAGCCGGAGCAGAGGGAAGAGTCGCCTTTATTTCCTCTTGGGGATGTAAGGTGAAGTCCTTTTTGGCACGGGATAACCGAACGCGCGCAGCTACTGCTCACACAGACGGAGCGCATAGGCTATTTCTAACGGGCGCGCTACCGCAACATGGCAATACGGGGTCTAATGCTGCGTGAGGGGAGCGCTCGTTAAACTGACACTATTAACCACATGACACCAGCGTTTAGGTGGCGCGTACCCACACAGCAGGGTTCACGTACACAGAGGACTCCTGCTACTGTAGGGGCAACATCACAGAAGTCCTGGCGTGGAGTGGACACCTGTGAGCACAACTCTGGGGATTTATCAGAAGACAAAGAGAAAGGAGGAGAAATTCGCTGTAAAAGCACTTTGAACCTCTGGAATTAATTTTGATCCAACAAGCAACACTGAAGTGGTTCACAAAGGTGTTTTATGTTTCCATTGGGATCAAGCTGCAGATGAACTGTCTTTTACACTCAGGGGAGTTTATAGGTGTGCACGTTGAAGAAATCCAAGGTGGGGTCCAGTTTGACCAAACACAACCAAGTAGAAAAAAGCAAATTCAATGTGACAACACAAGTACTGCAAATACTGTACACAAGCACACTGCTGATGACGTTTCATTGAATCTGGGACACACTTGTTGAAGCTAAAACTATTGATCAATGAGTGATCATATGATAATACATCCATAGAAGCCCTCTCCAGCCTGATTCATCACTTTCGTGTTTCCCTTGAAAACACTTTGTCTTTGGTTGTGATATTGCAGCACATCAGTTTAACATGAAGGTGTAAAAAGGCCAACCACAGACTGGTGTCTCTGAGGAAGTTGTGGAGCTCTCATGTTGACAGGTCACTTCAGAAAATGTTTTTTCTTCTTTCATAGAATCGATATGAACTTTTTCAGAGATGTTTTGGTTTGGTGACCTCAGTGTGGCCAATAAAGATAGACTGGGATCTGTTGTTAAAGTGTCTCAAAAGATCATTGGCATTAGTCCACAGGGTCAGAGCCTCTCAGAAGGCAGAGGATCGTCCCAGCAGACACTCAGCATCCTCTTAATGCTGAGTTTGGACCATTGACAGCATGTGGACTGAGGTGTACCACTCACAGGAAGGCTGCATCAAACCCATGTTTAAAATCATTTTTTTCCTTCAGCTGTTGGTTTTTTTTTTTAAATTGCTTTGAAGGTTATAGCTACAACTTTTTCATCAAAAGGATTAACTTTTCAAAAATAATGCATCCACAGAATGTGTAGAGCGGTGCAGAATAAAAGTATTAATTTTACTGAATTTTTTTTTAATAGTATATAAATAATTGTTTAATAAATTGTGGCGGGTCCGAAATATATAAATATTTACATCTGGTCACGTTGGCAACGTCGGCTTGGAATGATCTCTGTGGCAACAGCATTAGAACTTTAGCTACTGCTGTAACTGGCAACCAGTAAAACGGAAGGTTGGAACGAGAGCAGGCAGTGTTCTACACCTACTGGCCAGGAGGAATTAAATTTGTAGCTATCACCTTTAAAGCTCAGCTAGACTGCACAGACATCTTTACTAATTATTTATGGACTTCTAGGATTATATTCTTAGCTTTCTGCACTCATGATGATTTAACGATGATGATTTGACGTATGTTCTTGTGTATGTGTATTTTATGGTATTTATGTATATTTTGTCATGTGTGCAATACTGTTGCAAACCAACTTGCCCCTCAGGGACAATAAAACCAATCAATTAATCAATATCCTCTGAAAGCTGATAACTAATTAACTGATGAACTTAGAACACTGGGCAGCAGAATCATTTACTGGGAAATTTGTCATCTTACTGACTTTTCAGACCCCATCAGCAGCATTTGTCATAAAAGCATCTAGCGACCTTTTGGACAAATTGTTTACTTCATTCAATTCACTAAAACCTGCACTTGAAGTTGGCTGATTAACAATAAAAGTTCCTATAGCTGTATGCTGTACGTATGTCCCTTACTCCTCTCATACCTTAATGTCTATTGCCAGTTGTCAATGTTAATAGAATTTAAACTGTGGTAATTGGCTGAGATCATGATGCTCACAGTGAGCATACTAATAACATGAAGTAATACTGTACTGATGTTTATACCTTTGATATCAACAGTTCATTTATATGTAGATGCACATATAGATGTAGACAGATATACATAGCATACATATAGCTGTGGTCCCTTGCCTGCACTGGGGCTTGTACTGTTACTCCTGCTGTAGCCTACAGTACCTAAAATATTGCTCTATTTGCCATTGACTTCTTAATGTACTCAGCAGCCCCCCCCCTCCCATCTGCAGCCCATTCAGTGGCAAAAGATGATGTTGTTATCAGCACTAAGGGCTGAGTGTGCATTCCTCTTCCTGAAGATATTATCTGTGCCCTCCTCTGCAGACAGCCAGAGAAAGGGGAGAGTGATGGCAGCAGAGGGGTGGGAAACTCCTCTTTTTGACACCATATCAACTCGCCGTTCCTTATCACTCCCATTTGCTGCTGAGCCAGACGATTACAGGAGTGGCTTTATTCACCTAACCCCGACACTCAATTAGTCTCCCACACCCACTCGCTCTGTTAGCGCTCAGTGCTGGGGATCCACAGCAGCAGAGACAAGAGCGGGAAACTGCAGATGAGTTGACCCACATCAACAGATCGAAGCTCGCTGTATTTTAAAGGAAAATCCTCTTCGGACCTCATGTCTCAGATAACGATTTGTGCAAGTGTGAAAGGAAAGACAAATTTATTTCCAAGTGCTCCAATGTTTTGTGCTTTTATTTTATCTTGAGTAGTGCAGAGTAAAATTGGGCACAGATGCCAGTGACCACAGCGATTTCTTTAAGAAAAATTAACTATTTATGTATCATGTAACTATCAAAAGGATGTTGGAATAAATTATTCAAATTTTCAAAACTGTCAGACAAGCAGGAACCTGCCAGGTGCCATGATTTAAAGGTCTCATAGGTAGATGTGTGCATGTTCTTTCATTACAAAGTAGATCTAGGTTTTATATAAATACTGTAAAAGTATCAAAGCCACAGTCCACAGAGAAATGCATACTGTACAGCCTGTATTCAGAAACTGAGCCTTAAACGTCCAGTGTGTAATATTTGGCTAGGTTTATTGGCAAAATATGAATATACTACCCATGAATATATATTAGTAGAAGTGTATAATCACTATAAAATAAATTGTTTGGTTTTCGTAGCCTTATAATAATTCTTTTATATATACATATAGCAAGGGTCTTGCTTTAGAGAGTGTCGCCATCTTGCACCGCCATGTTTGTACGGCAGCCTGAATGGAAAATCCAGCCAGTCAGAGAGCACGTTTCAAGAGTTTCACATTCATAAATAAACCAACAAAGAGGAAGGAAGAAGGAAAGAAGAAGGAGGAGGAAACAGCAGACAAATTATAAATGTTTTTTTGTCCTCGGAGGCCACCGTCACTTGCCGACAGGAGGGGTGTGAGTGTGAGCGCTGCTAGAATCTGAACGCTGGATGTCACGGTTTTACCCCCATTTTACACACTGGACCTTTAAAACATCTGGACTGTATCTTTGTGATGTCACAATGTAAGTCATTGGCAGTCAGCCCCATCCTGCCCAAGTGGCCCCACCAACCAATCATTCAGGATTTGTTTTCTTTAAGTATTTACCTGAAACCTGCTGTCATTTTATTTAATCACTCAGAAATTAGAGTATAACTCAGATCCTCCTCTCTTCTGATTGGCTCACTGCCCTGTTGTTGCTAGCTTACGTGTGAAGACTTTCTTTTTAATTCTTTATTGAATGAACAGAAATAATTTTTGCCACCACAAGCCCCAGCGAGAAACCTGAGAGAGGAGATTTAAAACTACACTTGGCTTGTTTTAGTTTCTTGAACCACAAACATATTTTCTTATAAATTAACGTATTTGATACGTGTATGCGCCTTTGATGTTGATGCTGTTTGAACTCTGACCTGTAAAAACGTAAGGTTGTCCTGTGGTGTGAGAGAGGGTCAGACTGATGTCTCATTCAAGAAATAGTGTTTCTCACAAACGCTCTTCCTGTGCAGCGAGGTGTGTAAACTCTCAATTTTACGGGGAGCATACGTCAGTCCGACTGCCCAAAAGTCCGACGGCTCATTTCTCCGACTACCATTCTACAGTGTTAAGGTTAGGTTTAGGGTAAGGTTAAGGGTTAGGGCTACTTAAGTCGGAGAAGTGGGAGGTCGGACTAATGGACGCAAAAATAAAGAAATGTATGGCCGGAGAAATGGGTAGTCGGACAGACGTCATGCGCCCCAATTTTACATCCAGATAAAGTGGTTCAGACACACTATTGGCTTGATCCTGCCTGATCATCTGCTAGGATGTAGCTGTTTTTATTAATGCTGCCACATTTACAGCCCTCAACCGTTACCATGCAACGAGATAAATGCCATCATAACCAACAACTGTCCCTCTGAAAACCTAATTACATGTGGGATCCGCCACAGGAAGAATCTGCTAACGGCCTCAGATAAGGATTCAAAACCTCTGGACTGACAGAGACACTGCTGCTGTTAACGTGCACTATTTGACAGGAAACGTTCTCATTTGTCCATCTATCGACTCGCTCTCAAAGAGGAGAAGACAACTTTGGTGTGTTTACCAGGAGCTGGAAGGATAAATTGCCATCCCTCAGTGCTGCACTGCTCCAATCACCAGCATAATTACACAAAGTCCATTTGAAAGCGAGGATTTGCTCCAGCTCTGCTTTTGATTACTGTCCGTTCACGCTGACCCCCCAGGCCCTCCCTCGTTACATCTGCTGTGACCCATCACTGTCAGATCGTCTGTTTCTGCCCTTGCCTGCATTTTTTCTTCACTCAGGATTGGATTTTTTGAAAATGTAAAGTCAGCAAGCGAGATCTAATGTCTGGCATATATTCAGTACAATGGGCATCATCTGCACTGCGCACAACTTTGAAGACATTTTTGTTTATTGCAGTCGGGCTCACATCCTGCAGACCCTGACAGGACTGTACACCTGGAGGAGGTGATTCTTTAAGATCCTTGACTGTGTGTTCAACGCAACAACCAGTATAAAGCTTGAAAATATATTCTAGAGCTTTAGAAAACACAAATAACTGTAAACTCTGTTCTCATTTTCTAGCCTTTTGGCTGGAGCTTAATCCGCTCTATTCTCCAAGGAGTAAAACTCACTTTGGTGTCTGGGATCGACAAGTAAGATGTCAAAGATACAAGCCAGGCAAGGGCGTTTCTAGACACTATGGGGGGCCCTTTCCAGTTTGGGGCCCTAGGTATTTGCCTGGGTAGCCAGCCTGTCCTGCTGCATCGCCTCTGAAGCCAGGAGTCGTAGACAGCCACAGAGGTGTGAAAACCATCCTTTAAATACTAACATGGTAAGGCAATTTTATTTGTATAGCCCGTTTTTACAAAGTTTCTCTCAAAGGTCTTTACATGGCATCATAACAACATCCTCTGCCCTTAAACCCTCACATCCACTGAGGAAAACCCCATAGAAAACCCTTTTAACAGGGAAAAATTGGAGAAACCTCGGGGTGAGTAACAGAGGAGGGATCCCGCACCCAGGACGGACAGACGTGTAATAGATGTTGTATATTGACAAGAAAGCAGTTTATAACACAGAGGACCGGATTTACTAAGGTCCCAGATAGTGGGCGCTAAATTGTTTGCACCCGCTAAAATATTGCGTGTTTGGTTAGCGCACGCAAAACAGGTGATCTACTAAGAGTAACCCGCTAAATGAAAACACGTGCAAACCACAGTATGTAAATGAGGGTTTTGCGCGTGGTAATCGTTTCCGCCATGGAGAGTGTGGACAGAGAGCTTCATACTGTATGTATGAACACCAGGAGGACCAGGAACTTAAATCGATTCATGGTGCAGCCTGCTAACGGAGCAGAGATCTGGAGAACAACGGTCGCAAACCATGAAGAGAGTCCAATCATTTATCAACACCTGACTCAGACAAATACTTAGAATACACTCGCCAAATGCTATCAGCAACCCAGATCTGTGGCAGACACTGGGGTCCGGTTGGACGTACCCTTCACAAACCTGCACCCAACATCACAAGATAGGTCCTCTTCTAGAATCCACAAGGGAAAAGGAAAAGAGGCAGACCAAGAAACACCTGCTGCCATGACCTGGACACAGATGTGAAGACATCTGGCTGTGCATGGGGACAGTTGGAGAATTCAGCCTAGGGGGCAACTCTTTTTCATAACCTATGAACTATAAGTTGAGCATTATAGGTGTAAGAAAATAAATAGACTCAAGACTGGAGCAGGTTTGGAAAAGATTTATTACAAATGAAGAGGTGCTTTTGCTTTCACCATGTGGGATCCATCAGATCCATCAGATCTGGACTGGTTGGTCCAAGTCCAGCAGCTTACAGTTGTCTGCTTTAGCTGCTAAATGTTACACTACACTGCATGTTCCCCAATCTGTTTGTTGTTGCCTGGTGGTACCAGGGGTCCAAATCTATCATCCAACAGAGACTTTCAGGTCCTATATTGTAAAAAATGCAGACTTTCTTTTCTTTCAATACTTTGTCAACTTATTAAAACAGTCACTAAACTGCAATTTTGTGTTTTCTCTGCCCCTAGACCGCTCAGAATCAGAATCTTGAGCAAAATCAGAATAAGAGAGATTAAATTGATATTGCTCCTCCTGTCTCAAAGTGAAGATGGAAAAGGGGGCTTAAAAGCCTGTCCTTTAAAATAACTTCTGATTGTTACGTCACCTTTTTCTAGCATTGCTTTTTATTTTAGTTTTGCAGTGGACGGTGCTGACAGCATCACATCACATGAAAGGCAGGGTTAGTCAGCGGAGGTGTCTTGTAGCCTGGATTTAATAAGGTGTTACAGGCACGGAGTTGTGTTCACATGAAGATAAACATGAAGCAGATAGAGTCCACCATCTTCTCCTGAAGGATGCTCTGTCATTATTGAGGCAGCACAGAGGGACTTACAGGTTATTAACATGTTTACCTCACATACACTTCACGCAGATCGATGCCCACTTTGTCCCATTGACAGATGTAGAAAGAGCTGCAGGCCTGAGCCGCACAAATGAATCATTATTGAGCTGATGTGAGAGGATAAAGTGTGTCGCGTCCTGGCTCGGTGGACATGGAGCAGAGGACGGCGCGGCTGATGGTGAACTCTGTTCTGCTCACACTGAGCCGTGCAACCGACAGGACAGGTCCTCAGGGAGAATGACACTTCTTCTTTTTCTCCTTTTATTTATTTTCAACTATGTGACATGGAGGTAAAAACCATGATTCACTGACCTGCTATGACACGTTATTTCAATAAACAACTGAGAACTGTGGAATGAGGCCTGTTGGTTTCCCCCCAAGATCAGGATTAGTGATTCAGCATTTAATATTCCAGCCCCCCTGTGTGTTATTATTTAGGCTGTTTTATTCTTTTATTAAACACAGGTTATTTAATTCAACTACATTTGTCAAGTGAAGTTTTTCACTTGATTTATTTACTTTAGAAGCTCCAGCATCACTGTTTAACCTCAAGAACTCGTCTCTCTCTGATGGTGTGAATGTGCCGTTCCAACACCTGCTCTTAAAGGGATAGTTCAACATTTTGGCAAATTGGCCCATTGCCATAATCACTATAATCATAGCAGTAGGTTTGTTACCTTTATTTGTCAGTGCAAGCTGTTTTTAGAACGGCGGAGCAGAGCCGCGAGCTGCTCAGAGCTACGCTAAGGAGGCTAATGGGATTTCTTGGTTTCCCTCATCAAACTCATCAAATACACAATCCAACAACTCCAAAACGCTCTGGTGGACAAGTTGTGACCTGCACATTCACCACGCTATGAGATAATAACAGATCGTTATGAGACGTTGTTTTAGAGGTGAATTCATGCAAAACCGCTGATGCGCATTGCCTTCAGGGACAGGTTTTCAACAAGCAGACTCTGTATTTGCCTTGAAAAAGACTCTATCTCGTAACGTTCTGTTATTATCTCATAGCATGGTGAATGTGCAGGTCACATCTTGTCCATGAGAGCGTTTTGGAGTTGTTGGATTGTGTATTTGATTTTTTTTTTTTTTTTAAGTATATTTTTTTGGGCTTTTTTGCCTTTATGTGATAGCAAAGTGAGATAGACAGGAAAGGGAGAGGCAGAGAGAGGGGGAACGACATGCAGGAAAGGTCCGCCCGACGCGGGATTCGAACCGGGGACGCCTGAGGACTGTAGCCTCTACATGGGGCGGCCGCCTTAACCACTGCACCACGCACCGCCCCAGTGTTTGATGATTTTGATGACGGAAACCAAATAGCGTAGCTCTGAGCAGCTCACAGCTCTGCTCTGCCGTTCTAAAAATAGCTTGCACCGACAAATAAAGGTAACGAACCTACTGCTGTGACTATAGCAATTATGGCAATGGGCTAATTTGCCAAAATGTTGAACTATCCCTTGAACTCGCAGAAGCTTCTGTCCTGTCTTGATCCTGCAGGCTTAACCACATCTTGTATCAGTGAGGAAACTCACCAAGGTCTGACCAGTGTAATGTGATCCTCTACAGTATTTTGGGGAGGGAAGGGGAGGGGTGGGAAAGCAAAGTCAAAATCAAGACAAATCAACAGTGAAGGCTTCAACCAGCTCTGCAGCGCACCATCCCCAAACACAGGACCACAGAAACCCTTCAGTAGAAGAATCATCATACAGTCTCACCTCATCACATCACATCAGCTCCTCTGTCCTTTTTCATTTCTGACCATGTTTCTGCGTCCTCTGAGCTCCTCAGACATTCCAGCACAGCAATGATGCTGTCATTAAACGATACCGTTGAAGCTTTTTGCTGAGGACAACACTTCTCATTTCAGACAGATGGTGGTCCGTGTTCGCCCCGTGGTGCATGATTTCTTATCTCTGTCAGCAGGCGCTGGAGTAAGCTCACCGGGTTTCAGAGGGCTATCTATTTGAGTCTGCAGCACAGCTCAGGGGAACTATTGAAGAGGTCAAACTGAGGGCAGCACGGGAAACAATAACACAAAGCTGATAATGACACAATACAATACAGTTGCCTGAAAATGGCTGCCCTATCATCAAGGATATCATATGGCGGGGAGCATGTGACAGTGATGTGAAAAACAAGCACTCCCCCTGGTGAGGAAACACATGAGGTCTGGATTTTTTTTTTTTTTTTAAGAATTTGATGTTACACTTGACTGGAGCTGGACAAGTACAGCTGTATCCACAGGAAATAAACAGGTCAAAGTGCACAATTATTATCAGCCAAATAAACACCAATAAAAAAGACTGCCCCCCACAGTTATTTGTCTTTGGAGTCTGCATTAACATGGAAACAATAGTTATCAATCTAAATGTGACCTCTTTTTTATTTATATATATATATATATATATATATATATATATATATATATATATATATATATATATATATAAAGGACTGTTAAGTTGTTGTTGTTCTCCCAGACATAATGCATAATACTGATGCTGTTTAGATGTAGCCTACTTGGTCTCCATCTCTTTTTAATTCCATTTCTATTTCAATCCACTTCCTAGGTCAGCTCACTCCATTTAGAAGGAAATATTTTAGTTTTATTTTTAGTTTTTTTTTTACTTTAAACTTTAGGTTAAGATCATAGATACAAAAATATATGATAAACTAAAACACAACTCATTGTTCCAAGTCTTGAGGTAACGTTGGTCCAGGGGTGGTTTACTGAAGCAGATACCTGAGGTCTGGATGGGCTCCAGCTGCAGCAGGTTGGGAGGGGCCATGGAGATGGACTTGAGGTTGGCCTAAAGGAAATTCTGACATGTCATCAATTGACTAATAAGGGAAAGCAGGGCTTTGCCAAAATTGTATTTAGCAGGGGAGGAAAACAGCTGACTCTGGCATATCACCAGGAACTCAACAGCAAAAGACATTGTTTCCTGTCAGACAACAATTATCACATTTGGAACAGCAGATGCATTTTGTTTGCAGATTACGGTTTTCATCATTGAGTTGGATTGAATGAGTTGAATCAATTCAGTATCAAATCGCCAAGAATGAAAGCCACAAATACAGTAAATGGATTCGAAGCATATCAGCAAATCATCACAAATGATCTCTGGCAGGTCAATGTCCACTGAGTAACAACAGCATTAATAGACAGTTCAAGCACTCATAGAAGGTGGGAAGGTCAATTTTTTTTAAAAAATAATCATAGACACTAAGCAAATATTAACAAAAGGGTTGAAGGTTGAAGTCTTCATAATTATCTAATATAAGTCATTAAGCCAGTGTTATTTACAGGCGCATCTCAGTAAAGTAGAATCTGATGGAGGTCAGAAGTCTTCCCCATTGGAGTGCAGCTACTGAACCAGACTGAGAGATTAGCTGATTAGAGTGTGACACCATTAGCTTACAATAGGGGAATTGTTTATACAATTTTATAATAATAATAATAATAATAATAATAATAATAATAATAATAATGCATTTTATGTATAACGCGCTTTTACAAGTGCTCAAAGAAGCTTTTGATTTAATTTTGGGTTTTCATTAAATGTATGTAATAATCATTAGCTACAATCTAAAGAAATAAAGACGTGAAATGTTGAACTACAAAAATAAATGAACTTTTCCATGATATTCTATTTGTTGAGATTCACCTTTTGGAGCCTATTCATTCTTTGTATTATTTATTTTGGAAATGTTAAGGATTATGATAACTATTCAAGATATATACATTATAGATTAACTATTATTTATATATATATATTTTTTTTTTTTTTTTGGCCTTTTTGCCTTTATTGGATAGCACACAGTGAGATAGACAGGAAAGGGGGAGGCAGAGATTATTTATATTTTTTGCTGCTCAGGTCCTCCTCCTGGTCAGGCATCCTACTCCTGTGATTGAGGACAGCTAGTTTCTTTAGGTCTGTGTTTTGTGTTGAAGAATACTACTTTTTTATGTAAATAAATACAAACCTTTTTATTGAAACTGAAACATCTCCGCGAGTGCTTATTATTTAGTGAGTCGTAGACTTCCTACCATATCATCACAAACTACTTGTGATGTTTTTTGACTTTTTTTGAACGCAAGAGTAGCCATAACATCACCTACTTACTCTGTGCTATTTTTGTCCTAATGTAATCCAATAAATTGTCACTGGGGTCAACGGCGTAGCCTTTGTCACTTGCTATTTTCCAATGCAAGAGGCTGCCGACCATCTCTAGATATGTGGTGTGGCAAAAGTCAGCAGGGCACAGTGGAAAGTGGAAATGATGTATTGTTAAGATAATGATCTGTGTGCTCCTCCAGTCATGAAACAATCCCTCTGTTAGTCTGTTTCTCCTGTCTCAGCTCCAGATGTGACTTACAGGTGAGTGAGGACACACAACCTGTGTGCAGTGTCAAGCCACAGCAGGCTATTACCTCTCAGGGATCACACCCACACCCTGTAGGCCTGCTTCCTCAGATTTTTTTAAATCTGAATGCTAAATGTTGTATGCTTTAGGTATCAGTGATAAAGAACATAAGAATGCTTGTCTTAAAAAACATATTTGTGCCACAGGGAAAGGAAATACGTACTTTGTGTTTTGTGACTGACAGATTATCATGTATCATTCATTTATTTCACTAATTTGTTTCAATTTTTTTTTAAGAATGTACTGTGAAATGTGATTGTTATGCAACATATTTAACATGTCAAATATTTAAAGTATCTGCATTGGTAATGATTTAACTGGATATTTCAACTTTGGCATAATCCCTATAGTTTTAGGAGTATAGGTTCCTTACCTTTAATTGTTGGTGCAAGCTGTTTTTAGTTCGGCGGGGCGGAAACGGAGGCTCATGGTATTTCCATGTCTCCCTCATCAAACTAAATACATGATCCAACAGCTCCGAAACACTCAGATGGACAAGTTGTTACCTGCACATTCACCACGCTATGAAATAATTCTGTAACATTACGACACATGAAGCAAAGCGTGGTGAATGTGCAGGTCACAACTTGTCCATGAGAGCGTTTTGCGAGTTGTTGGATTGTGTATTTGATGAGTTTGATTAGGGAAACGTGGAAATACCATGCACCTCACATCTATCCCCTGCAGATCTAAAAACAGCTTGCACCGACTATTAAAGGTATGTAACAAGGGTTATGTAACATATATAATCACACAAAATTGTATTAATTTGAGTTACATGACGGATATTGCTCCTCGGACGCAGCTTTTGTTTGTCCTGTGTGCCCCTGCATTCTTTCTGGGGTAACCCCATGTCTTCCTATGAAATGGCCATGTCCCGCTGAAACTCTCTCTCTTTTCTTCTACTCTGTAGGAGAGGTGAGTGTTTTCTTTTGCTCCGGGTTCTTTTATGTTTTATTTGGCCTTCATTTAATGTTTTGCATTATATTCATGTTATGTTCATTCTTGTAGGGGCTCGGGTGGTGTCCGGGAGGATATGTTGTTTATTGTTTTTTATCATCTCCAACAGAAAATGAAAAGACGATTGAGACAAGAGCACAGTGGTTCACTTCTTGACAACACAACGCAAAGGTTACACCAGTTACAGGTATAAATCTACTCCTAAAAATATAGGGATTATGGCGATGGGCGAATTTGCCAAAATGTTGAAATATCCCTTTAAACATATAGTTGTGTATTTTACATCCGTCAGTAGATGGCAGCACTGCACTGATGAATACCATGGAACCTTTCAGGGACCAACATGACATCAACACAAACGAGTTAAGGTAATCACTGTTATCTCCCGTAAAAAGGTGGAAACTGCCTTAAATAATATTGTCCAACACACTTAGCAATGTTACTCCCCTTCAGGTGTAAACACGGAGATCAGGGTCAGTTTGGGACTTTATGGAGCTGCAAGTTGCAAAGACATGAAGAGATTGAGAGTATAGTCAAAGAACTAGCAGTTGTCGGTGTTTCAAATGTATTTAGTGAGTTTGTAAAGAGACGTGTTAGCTAAAACAGGATGTTCAGCTCTATAAGAACAATCTTAATGGACTGTGTAGTGTTGTAGTGACTTGGCCGAGTCATTACGTTACATTATTTTTCTGTCTTCATAGCATCCTCTGACACTGGACACTGTGGTGTGTGGAAATGGCCTTCAGTGACAGTGTCCTGGCCTGAGGAGAGGAGGGGGAGGAGGAGGAGGAGGAGGAGGAGGAAGGAGTTGAAGCATCAGGAGATGGCAGTCAGTCACTGAAGAAAGAAGGACTCTTACAGTAAGAATATGTGACTCAGTTCTCAGACGGTTTCTGTCTGTCTGTCTGTCTGTCTGTCTGTCTGTCTGTTAGTGGTTCTTTGTGAAAGCTCTCCTTTGTGTTTGAACATGATGATGGTTCTTCAACACGATGCCTGGAAGTACGCAATTTTAGAAAGTGGTATATTAGGTTCAATGGAAATACATGGTAGTGATTATCAGTGACCCTCCACAGGTTTAACTTTATTACAAACAAGACTGATTCCAAGTCTTTGTTCTTCTATGACACCATGTTTATTGTGTGAAAAGGACCTTTTTATTCACAGTAAGACACAGGTGTGCTTGGGTGTGCTGTCCCTTTATTCACTCTGAAGAAAAATGAGACATAAAATACACAACAGTCTTGTATTGCACAAATTAAAAGCACTCTTGGTTATGCATAATACACAGTAGGTCACATGAAATACAATAAGGGGCATGTACAATAAAGGGTAATCTGTCTTCTGTAGTAAAATCCCCACTCAGATGAGGGCACACGGTAATATGGTGCAACCTATTTGGCACGAATGGCAAAGGTTATTAAAGGGGAATTGCCGTTTTTTTACAACCTGGACCTTATTTCTAGCATAAAATATGATCATTTACTCACCCAGATAAGTTTGGTGTCATTACAAGTCGTTCCGATGAAATTAGATCCAGCCGAGAGCCGCGTATCCATACAATGCGAGTCTACAGGGCAGCAGAATGCAGCCTCTAAATAACACATTATCTGCAGTGAAACTTGTTCATTTCACCAACATTTTGTTATGATAGGCTAGTGCTATTCCCCTTTGAGTCCGGGGTTAGCTGTTATCAACATCCGGGGTCTGTAGGTTGACCTACTGACCTCTGACCTGGATGATGTCATCTCCAACCGCTGCCCGGCTCATTCTGATAATAATCATTCCGCTTCGGCGTTCGGGTCCATTTTTAGCGCAACTAGCCAGAGCTTTAGTAAGTCCAGGCTGCGTAGAGGAAGCCTGTGGAAGCTGAACTTCGTCCAGCTGCTCATTTTGTTCTGACAAGTCGGAAACACGCAAAAATGAACCATAGCATTAACAGTAGCAACAAGCTGAGAGACGAGACGATATCATCCAGGTCAGAGGTTAGTAGGTCAACCTACAGACCCCGGATGTTAATAACAGCTAACCCTGGACTTAAAGGGGAATGGCACTAGTGTATTATAACAAAATATTGGTGAAATAAACAGGTTTCGCGGCAGATAATGTGTTATTTAGAGGCTGCATTCCACTGCCATGTAGACTTGCATTATACGGATATACACGGCTCTCGGCTGGAGCTAATTTCGTCGGAACGACTTGTAATGACACCAAAGTTATCTGGGTGAGTAAATGATCGTATTTTATGCTAGAAATAAGGTCCAGATTGTAAAAAAAAACAAACAAAAAAAAACGGCAATTCCCCTATAAATGAAGTGAAGTAAGTTTAAGTTAAGTTAGGTACGTTTTTTCCAAACCTTATTACTTGCTTACGATAATGATATCAATGCAGAATCCACCAATGTGGATGTGGATGATTCTCAGCCCCCGTGCTCCTGGCTCTGGCAAACAGGGAGAGGGAGAGAGGGCAAGATGAAGCTGTTGATAACATACAGATTTTAATTCACAACTTCACCGTGAGCCCCAACCATGATAATGGCAACAGAGCAGAATTCTCCTGGCACCGAAGCATTCATTAAATATGTCACAGTTGAATGTGATAGTCACACTATTAAATATGTGTCAGATTTGACATCAGTGCCACATGCTGCAAGCTGCTCAGACAGTATCAGGTGACGTATGTGATGGATCTTTAGCCGGCTGTTTAGATCAGTGGTTCCCAACCTGGGGGGCGGGACCCCCCAAGTGGGGCGCCAAAGATCCAGGGGGGGTCGCGAAGCCCTCTTGATTTTAAGGGGTTTAATAATTTTAATGTAATTAAAATGTTAAATAAATGAGTAGGCTAAGCATTTAATTCATATATGTGACAAAATCAACTAAATTCAAGGGCCACATTAAACATTTATTCGTGTATTTAAATAGATAAACAAATAAATTATAGGCCTATATCAATAGATGGTTGAATATCAACAGTTTTAACACATTAAATACATAATATACAGCAGGGCAATATCAGTCACAATGATTTTGAAAAACAGCATGGAACAATGAGAAAAAACCTGTGTAAAATTACAACATATTCTTCAGAACTTGTACTTTTAAAAACACAATTATGTTTTTAAAAGTTCAAGTTCTGAAGAAATATGTTGTAATCATACACAGGTTATCCTGATTGTTTGTTCCATGCTGTTATTAAATTACTGAAATATAATAAAGTATTTAATGTAAAAGAAGTTATGATGTTCCTTATTTTTATTTTATTTTACATCGGGGGGGGGGGTCACCAAAGTTTTCAAGGATAAAAATAAGGGTCCCTTAAGAAAAAGGTTGGGAACCACTGGTTTAGATCACTGTGCATCTTTGGGGTCAGTTTTCATGAAATTGCCCGCTGACTATGCACTGTCTCTGTAAGTATCCTAAACTCACTAACTTACACTTTCTGATGATATTTGACCTAATGTCGTACTTGATTCCTCTATCCAACACGCCAAAGTTTCAGTGAAGACTTAGATCTATTTGATGAATGATAAGAATGTTCTGGTTTCAGGTTCAAAAATGGGACGAATTGCTGCGATTTTGTGACAGTTATCAGAAAATGATACGGTTTGGAACAAAACAAATAATGTGAAGATATCAGCTTGGGCTCCTGGAAATGATTTAATCTCATTTCACTATTTTCTGACATTTCATTGACAAAATGATGAATTGAGAAAATAATCAGTTGTGGACAGGGCAGAATTGTTTATCTCTATGAGAGCATTTCAAATCACTTATGAGTTTCTTAAACTCCTGTGAGTCCAGGATTTAAAGGTTAAAGGTACATTGTGTAGGAATTACTCCCATCTAGCATTGTGGTTGTATATCGCAAGCAACTCAATCATATTTTTCATGCTGCATTCACGTGAAATTGGGCAGACGGCAGACGGACGACAGCCGCTGCACTAACGGCATAAACAAGCCTCTATGTAAACAAGTGGTCCGTCAGCACGAGGCAAAACAATACACGTGACAATATGTTGTCATGGCGATGTCGTATTGTTTACCTGACCTTACCCGCTCCGTGTATATATGAATGATATGAACGGCAAATTCAGAGCTTACCGGAAAACTTCAGATTGTTGTTGTGTCCGGCAACACCTCCAGCAGGTCTGTCTGGTTCAGCATCTTATTCCAAGTCTGTTGGGGACAGTGTCACAGTGTCTCAACAGAAAATCCACAATGGACCAAGAGAGAGTAACAGAAACTCCTGATCTGAAGGAAGGAAGGAAGGAAAATGTATTTATATAGCACCTTTCACAGACAGCAGTCACAAGGTGCTGAACACAATCAGTCAACATTTGACCGACAGGGAGACAATCAACAACAACAGGGAGACAATCAACAACATCTGGAGTGTCATTCACTATCGTCACAGTCACAGGGCCATTTGAAAACACTTGAGTGAAAGCAATGGTGACAGAAAGAGGAAGACCAAGGCTGAAACTCAAGCCGCCATCAGGCCGATATCTTTGTCCATGAGCCGACACGGCTGCACATTTCTGCTCTTCTTCATCACAAAGGCTGGGTGTAATCACAACCAGCTTACCTCTGCTGTAAGAGACCGAGACAACCATTGTGCCTCTACAGCCTTATACCTATTCTCATAAGATCAGATATCCATAATCAACACCTAGGTTTGAATACAGACACACACAAGAACCGATGATGAGGCATTTAGAAAAATATCAGTCTCCCCCCACTCCCTCATGTCTATTATTAACTACTTATCTATTTTATTTCCCTTTTACCTAATTAAAGTATTACTATTATTATTATCATTACTGTTACCAACCTGCATAGATATCACATGTGCGCACACACACGCACTCACACACACACCCACACATACTAACACAAATATTGTTGTTTGTTTCACAATTTGTTCTTGTTATCTTTGTCACTTTTTTTTTGTCCACTGTAGGCTACTGTATAATTTCACAATTAAAAAAAAGGAAAAAAGAAAAGAAAAATATCAGTCCTTCCTTGTTTTACAAATGTATACAAGAGAGCTGCTTCCTGCCATGACCCCCCAGTGTGCAAAGTCAACCAGAATGGATTAAACCTCCTCTACTCACTGTCCACTGTGCTTCCCTCGATGTCTCCTGACTCAGTCTGTTCTTTTCTAGTAGCTATCAGCATGGAGCTGTGGTTGTGGCCAGCGCTCATTGTGACATGACCTGGCCAACTTCTTTTTGTCCTCAAAGACCTCCAAGAGGCTGCACTATCTCACCGTCATGGCGAGATATGGTCTACCTGCAGATGACCTCACTACCACACCACTCTCATCAGGCCGTGTCTTGAATATATAGCTCAGTGCTCTTGGTAGGTTGCTCAAAAAAACAACAGGCAGAGCTAGAGCAAGTTCAGACACGTGCCTGTAAAATTATCAGAAGGAGAGCTGGCAACATCTCACAACCCCTACCATCACTCCATACCAGGAGGGAGGAGGCTGCAATGAAGTTGGTCAGGGACAGGCACGACGAGAAACACCCTCTGCATGACCTGCTGCCTCCAACGCGAGGCAACTGCACAGCTAAGACGCTGGCTGAACCGATGGCCAAGACCAGCAGGCTAAGAAACTCAACCCTGCATACTGCAGTTAGGTTATATAATAGTTAGACTTTAAAAATCATAGGCTGCAGTATGGCTACAAATGATTGCTAACTGCCCTTGCTCACTGCCCTGAAATATTTTTTTAACCCTGAAATTGTTTGAAGTTGTCTTTTTAAACGTTTGTTTGTTTTTCAGTGGAGCCACAAGCATGAATTAATAAAATCAAAATCAAAATCAAATCAAAGACCTTCCCCCTTCTGTCTCCACCTCCACCTCCTTCTCCTCCTCCTTCGGGCCCCTTGTTTCCCTCCCAGCCACATTACCAGCACCTGCAGCACCACTTACCACAGGGGTACTAAGATATTTATTAACGGAACATGATGTGCCTGAAATCGAGTTGTTTCTTTCAAATTTGAAAAGGTTTTTTAGGTTTTTCCTCAGCTTTTTTGTGTTCTATTGCAAACAGAGATTATAAACTTCTGAACACCAAAACAACAATTTTCTGGGAGAAGTAGTGTAATCAATGTTTATTAAAAAAAAAACATGCAGGGGTGGCAATACATGGCTTTAGAACAGATCAAGTGACTGAGGACATCTGTACCAGGGTGTGTATGTGACCTAAGTGAAACATGGAGCAGACCTGCTCAGGGTGGTGGAACAGGTCACATAGCAGACAAACCTACACTCAGGTATAGATGATACAGTATAGATGCCTTCACTCACATCAACTGAGCATGTCAGCTGTAGCATGTGATGGACATGATGACTGCCTGTCATGAGGACAGTTTCAGTGGTAAACCTATAGTAATTATAACATAATTGGTAATCAGCAAAATATGTGTGCATGCGTGCGTGCGTGTGGGTGTGCCGCATCGTGCTGCAAAGTGCGTGAGACCGCTGCTTGCATAGTACAAGTTTGCACTAGCACTTTTGACATATCATTGGGCTATTATAAAATCAACTTATAAGTGAAGGCAGGAAGCTAGTCTGTAACTGAAGGTTTGTTGTGGTTTTTTTCACACCTCAGCATGTTGACATCTCATTGACATCTCACTGTGGTTTTGGATATGGAGACAACTGCTTGCTTACGGAGTAATCATCACAAACTAACAGGAACCCAGTCATACTGCCCCATGCACAGCAGACAAATGCAACTTGCGCTTTCTTCAAGGTTCACCTAAGGTTCATGAACATACTGTACATCTTCAAAGTTCATTCAACGGTCATAAACATACAAATTTCCATTACAAGGCAAACAGTGACAACATATCACAAACCAGCGTCTCAAGCCACCAGCGGAAAGGTAGCATTGTAATACAAGTAAGGATGGGAACCTTTCACATTTGAACTGATATGCTACCAATACTCTGTACCTGGGAACCAGTACCGATATACAACGGTACCTGTTTTCCGTACTTTTGTGTGTATGTGTGGTAATAAAAGTTATTTTGTCTGTAAACAAAAATAGTCAATTTTGAAATTTGAATATTTATTTCTTAACAACATCACAACTCCATCAGCCTTCAAGACTACTTCATGTATTAGGGATGGGCAATGATTTTGTATTCAATGACTATTCAATAAAAAAAAATCAAATGAAAAAAATTGTAATTGTTTCCTTTTTACTATATTGCATAAGGAGAAACATGGAAGGACTCCTACAGCCACCAGAAAGTTCTGTATGAAACTATAAAAAAAACAATGAAACTGAGGTGCAGCACAAACTCTGCAAGGTGCGGACTGTGATGAGAAGCGGTACCGGAGAATATTGATGTATTGATGAGAGGAGACTTCGTCCTTGTTTAGATGTGTTCTTAACTTTTAAGGCACTACTCTCATGTACTGTACAACTGGGTTTTGTCATTTTACTGCAATGGCTTCTGGTGAAGTAAATACAATAAAAGTTTCTTTCATGTTTTCAGTGTTATTTTATCACTATCCAAAAGAGAAAATGAGAGTCACAGCAGCATACAGGGTGCAGGTCCTCTATATATCCACTTGATGGCAGCAGCAGACTGATAGACAGCAGACAGACACGTTTTCCTGTTACATAATTTGGCACAGCTCCAAATGTTTTCTACCAATCAGATAAAACCGTAACACTGCTGCATGTCGCCAGCAAATATGTGATTCAGTCTTGTTTTGTTTTTTTTGCACCAGTTAAGCTGCCTCTGTAAAAAGCTTTTCAAGTCACATTTATCAGTGCTCTATGACACAGTGAGAGACTGACATGTGTGTGTGTGTGTGTGTGTGTGTGTGTGTGTGTGTGTGTGTGTGTGTGTGTGTGTGTGTGTGTGTGTGTGTGTGTGTGTGTGTGTGTGTGTTACACAGTAAAGTGTCCAACCAGCTGTTGGGATTATACACTTAGAGAGCTGAGCAGGAGGAGTGCAGAGAGATGTGTGTGAATCTAGCAGCCTCAGCTCTCCTTCACCAAGTCTGTCACCTTAAATAAACCCAGCAACATGGGTGTAATTCAACTGTTATCAAAAGATGCTATGTAATACTGTAATACCGTCTTTTGGGTATCTGGGTGTTTGAGGCCTGTTCTTTAGGTCTAACAGTCAAGTTTACACCTGTCGAGTGGTAACCTCAGCTAATCTGCAATCACACTTCAACCACCCAAAGACTTGGAGCTGCAGCAGATGTACAATTCTTATCTGCCAGTCAGTGTGTGTGTGTGTGTGTGTGTGTGTGTGTGTGTGTGTGTGTGTGTGTGTGTGTGTGTGTGTGTGTGCACCAACAGCCAACTTGACCATCAAGCAAGAATACGTTTTTTTTTGTAACTTTCTTTTTAATTTTTAATTTTCGTTTTGTGACAACAAGACAAGCTCATCAGAAAAGTAACGGTAAAGTCACAGCCTTCCGCTGTCACAAATCACAACATACAACACAAGTTAATACAACATAATATAATAAAAACCAAAAATACAAACACATGTAAAGGACAAAAAAAAATGTGGGGGGCAGTTTGGTGTAAATTTTAATTTACACCAAACTGTCAAATTGTTGAATATTATGTTGTATGCCACACGGCTTTCAATTCTGCATGTTTGGCTTGATGTACACCCGCCTATGTTAGCAATGTGGTATGATAAACTGCTATCAATTGTTCCTTATGAAAGACTATCTCATGTGGTGCAAGGAACTTTAGATGAATTTGTTAAAGAGTGGACCCCCCGAGCATGTTTTTTGGTTGCGGGTGGCCATCAATAATAAGTATTGGTGTAAAGCAAGAATACGTAAGTTGATGAACTTCTTACATCATCTCACCTGTGCATGAGGCTTCATATTGTTTGCCTTTGATAATGGACAAAAGAGAGGAATGTTTATCCAGTGTTAACAAGACAAGAGAAGACAAACCAAAATGCAGTCATACAGTATGAGCTTTGTTTACCCGCATTCAACAGAGAAGAAAGAGAGAAAGGGGAAAAAGCACTGGAACTCAACTGCCCTTCACCTCCACCTTCTCCTGTAATAACATGCAGTAAAATGGTTAATTGAACATAATGTTTTCATTTGATGGTCTGACATAAGTGTTTTTTGTTGGCTGGATAATTTTCCTATAGTGAACAGATGTAAAACTAATACATTTAGCCTAACCTGAATTACTGCTCAGTCTCTAGCCACAGTCTGAGGGATGAGCGCTGGGGACTGGGGTTCAGATTAGGCTGTCCACAATGAATGGAAGGAAGCACGATATCCTAACTAGGATTGCTACGCGTGCACGCGTGTGCGTGTGCGTGCATGCGTGTGAACTGGTCTGGAGGGCTGTGTGTTGATGTTGATCATAACGCCACTTGACAGATCCCAGAACAAAATGCCCCAGTTGCCAGAGGGAGTGGGCACTCAACTACACACAGATACTTTATTTATAGGTGAAGAAGATCAGAAGGGGACAGGTTCACAAGGTCAGCAGGCAACACATCACTGTTTTTTTTTTTTTTGCATTGCTGAATGGTATTAACAGACAAACCACAGAAGAAAGAGCACATTCTTTGAAGCAGGCCTCCTGGGGATACAGAGAAGCTTGGTGCAATTTTTAGATGAATACTTCCTTGACTAGATGAATGTACACGCTTTTAGACAATAAACATGTCATTCTTATGAATTAATGAAAGGTCCTGCATAAGCATGTTCAAGGTGGTGTGAATGGTCCAACATCAAGTTAACCAAAAGGTTTTTATTGTTTAACATGTAGGGAGAGCTAAAGCAGTGACCACTGGAGTCAATGGCTTGTATCAGATGTCAAAGCAGACAACAGTAATTACTCATCAGGTAATGCTGTGTCACTCAAGTCACTGTCATTGGAAATCTTACCTGTCAGGTTTCAGGGCGGCAAGTAATCAGGCAAACCAGATTTACAGGGAGAACTATTTAAATGAGCATACTCTACAGATTTTATTCTCTATTGACACAAAAATTCTTATAAATAAAAGTATATATAAAAGTTATCTACCTTTACTGAGTTAGCATGCTAGTTAGCTAAGGGTAATATACAGTATTAGACTGTCTCTCTCTTTGATTGTCCCCCAGGCCATCCCCTTTTCTCACAAGGAGGCCATTCATTTGACACCATGGGCTCGTCTTGAGCTGGGATGGATATCGTGATCTGCCCCCTGTTTACGACCAATTCTTATCACATGATCAAATCACCAAGTTGCCATCATGTGATGACTCCTCAGAGTCATTTCAAACTGACAACTGTAACATGTTGAAGCTCTGAAGCAACATCATATTCAGAAGGAAGGGAGGGAGGGGAGAGAAAGAAAGAAAGAAAGAAAGAAAGAAAGAAAGAAAGAAAGAAAGAAAGAAAGAAAGAAAGAAAGAAAGAAAGAAAGAAAGAAAGAAAGAAAGAAAGAAAGAAGACAAGTACTTGCACCTCAGAGAAGTCATTAAGATAAGAGGTCACCAGTCGAAAAGTCCTGTTAAACTAAAATCTCCCTCAGCTCTAAGCACATATAGGCCAAACATCAAAGCTGGAGTAATATTAGACCAGTTTACATTACATTGGATCAGATGAAACTTTAATGATGCATGTGGAGAAACTGGGTCATTCTAGCAGGCAAAAGAAGAGAAGAGAAGAATAAAAAAAAACAGACAGTAGAGTGGGCAATAAATCAATTACCAAGATGAATACACTGGATATAACTGAGACTAAATAAGCACTGTAGTGTCTTGTCCCTAATAAAGAGCGTTTTCTGGCTCACTAGGACACCTTTTACCAATGTAATGGACATACTGTAAGTGCATTTCACCATTCTATCACAGGGCATGTACAGACATGTGGACACGTACAGGTCTAAGCACAATATACATTATGCATATCTCTTTCACAAGATTACAGTGATTTGAAAAGCTGTATGGCATGTAATGTCATCCTCATATTTCTCTTCATTGACAAAGGGAGTCAGTTTGATAGACAGGCTGTTTGTTGCACCATACAAAGCTGGACTGTACAGTTTAAGATTTTTAAAAGATCTCATGCGTCTCACAGTCTTAGTTTTTTGCAAGGGTTTCAAATCTTGGTCAAGCGCAGGGCTTCAATTTATAAGCCCCTTCTGAGTTACGGGAATGAATGGATGTTGAACCTTTATTCCACCTCACTGTTCTGTATAAAAGACACAATCATGTAATGGAGGGACCATTGTCCTTCCATCTTTATGCAGCTAATTTGATGTCTGCATAGAAGGATAGGTGCTGTTGTGTCAAACATCATGCCCCTGATTTCAGAACATAGGCATAACTGTCTAAAATTAAAGAGTCTCACATTGTTGCTCTACTACAAGGGTGAAGTGAAAGGGTCATGTTACACTCAATTACAAAGGGTTTCATTCATAGTCTAGTGTAGGGGTCTCAGAAAAGACCTACTGTGGAGCAAGTAGTCCAGTTACATTTTAAAATACTCCATCAGCCGTAATTTCCACACACATGCACTTTATCCACCTTTTTCTGAACGTCAAAAACGTACGCCGGTTTTGCTCTTCCGGTGGAATTGAATGTTTACGTTTCCATGGTTTCAGTAGTCGTGGTAAATGCATGGATTTTAATTTTTTTCCCCAATGAAAATCTATAGAACGCATGGATCATCACACCAGCTTTTAACCCTCTATTGCATGAAATATTACTAAGGCATGGTAAAAAATGTTTTGCATGTTTTTATTACTTAAAATTGTCTAAATAACAGAAATATAAAAAAAAATCTAAAATTTTTTGTAAAGGGGGGGTCGTTGGTAAATTGTTGCCATATGGCAACAATATGCAATCGTGGAAAGTCCCATAAAATCAACATTTTTGACCAAAAACTAATTTTATTTAAAGCAACACTCAACAAATCCATCTCATACTCAACCAAAACCAACAAACAAACATTTATACAATAAAAACATTGTATAATTTCAACAGTTATCTAAAATGTCTGAGAACCTGGAACCTGGAACCCGTCTCAATGAAGTACATTGAATCACTAATTTTATGTCATTTCATTCAGTTATCTAGAAGATATAAGTGCAAGTCCATTTAGATAATGTTACAAAATACCTTTAATCACAAAATATGAAAAAATATAATGTTTTTACCTTTTAAAATATAAGAAAAGGTTGTAAACATAGGTTCATGCTATGTAAGTCAATGGGACTCCACTGCGTTGAATGCACCAGGAATTTTCCATATTTGCATACTGTTGCCATATGGCAACAATTGTATTTTGGTATATTACAAAAATACTATTACATCAAAACTGAATTAAATAAAAAAAAAAATAAAGTTTACTTTCCCCAGATAGTGATTTCAATTTTTTATTTGATGAAAATTTTCCAAAATTCTGAATAAAAGACAGTCTTCGGGAGCCCCGCACAGTGATGTTTACATGGCACATGTCCATGAGCAAAAGGGACTGGCAAACAGGATATCTTGGTCATTTGACCTCATAAATTGTATGTCCTTCAAAGTAAAAGCCCCCTTTTCACACCTAACTGTAAAAACAAAAAAAAATATCATAGCTTTTTAGAAAAATGAAGATAAAGTAATTGTTGCCATATGGCAACACTATGCAATAGAGGGTTAACAATGGATATCACTTATCGGACATCCATGTTAAAAGCCAGCGTTAATAGATTCAGGCGTTTACCGCAACTATGACAACGACTGAAACCATGGAGACGTAAATGTACAATTCCACCGGAAGTGCAAAACCAGCTTCCGGTTTTGACGTTCGAAAACTCATGGATAGTAGGTATCTGTTTGTTTGGAATGATGATGAACTGCACCCGATGGGTCGTCAGTGTGGTGGCACACTGCATTCCAAACACTTCAGCCCATGGTAGAGACTGCAGAGAATGATTAGTTAGCCTGGTTGTCATAGTTATAGAAAGAAGTGGACACGCTGGTTGTTGTTGAGGATCCTTGGAATGTGAGGGGAGAAGCTGAGGGACTTGCACAGCCGGGTAGTGGAGGCCCCAGGGATCCAGGACTGACTCCATGATGCTACCATAGGCTATTCCTGTAGTGGCTGTGGCCCTGTGGCTATAAATCCATCCATGCATTCTCTATACGCCATTTATCCATGTAGGGTCGCAGGAGGACGGGAGCCAATCCCATCTGACACAGGAAGTGGAGATTATCCTGCTGAGAATGGGTTGAATTGCCTGGGTTTTACCTCTGTCTAAGGAAGGTCTAAACCCTCCTTAGGACCCACCTCCTTTCTGTAAAGCATTTCTTCATGATGTCCATGTCTGTTCATCAGCAAACTCCATGATGGCTGGATGCAGTGCAGTCCTGTGTTAGTTAGCAGCATGGCCAGAAGTACTAAAGTATGAGTAAGAGTAAGAGTAAGTATGCTGACCACACAGCCTGTTGAAGAAATGATCCAGTGTCCACCAAAAAACTTTAAGGTGAGAGAAAAGCTCTATTAATTAACAGCTGCAACAATATCACACGCTGACACTGATGCTTCAGTAACAATTCAATGATATCATCAATAATTATTCATCAGTCAGAGACCAAACTGGTACTTGATGCAAATACTTTTACCTATTTTACCTCATGTCACTAAAGTCAAGAATGTCAGTGGTCAAATTCAAGTCGACTGAGAGAATCTTAAAGTCTTGATGTCACTGGCTAGCAAAACTGTTTACTGTAAGTCATCATATCAATTTGTTAATTCAAGGATAAACAGCCAGCCACCTCCACTCCTTCCAGTAATCTGTGACATGTACAGGTAGACTGTATAGCCTACCTTCTCTTTTATTTACAGCAGAAATCCACAACCCACTAAACAGGGTTGGTTGTAGCAGACTGTATTCAACCTATTTGTTATCTAAAACTTGAAGTTGAACTTTCAGGCATGTTCACAGAATAACAGCCGACATTAACATGCTACCTGAAGGTGCCATACATGTTTACTTGTCATCATGTGGAAAATAATGAAGTTATGACAATCAACAGTAAATGTCAATGCCGTGCCTGAGATCTGACACCAAAATGTTTCATTCTGAAATAAGGAGAAAGGTCGACCCTGAGCGGAGATACATGATGACAGTTATTTATTTTCTCCTGGAGTTCAATGTGACTGTTATTTCTGTTCTTGTGGAAAGTAAACAAAAGTGGAACGAAAATTGTAGAATTTATGTATTTATTTTCTTTTCCCAAATACAGATGTGATCCCACAGGAGAGAACACCCTGGCCAGCAACCCGCCTGGTGCTCTCATACCCTCAATTTAGTATCTTTTATTGCTTAAATGCCCCATTTGTGTGATGTGTAAGTATAATGCGTGTGTTTTGATATAGATAAGATCCATCTCATTTGTGTTTTACATCTCCAGTTTTAGGCTTCTTTCTGGAGCTTAAGCAATACTTGAATCAGAAGACAGGTTTTGAGCATGATTCTGGTCAGACCGAAGCCTCCTACTGCGGTTTGGTAAAACTCACCCATAATTGCGGTGGCCAATCAGTGGTGAAATAAGCCAAACAGATGGTCAGATTCTGGATTTTGTATGGTGCTATACGTTCATCAGTCTCCTACTACACATCATGATTGTTTACTCTGCAATAGCTCATTACCATAACGAATCTGGCAACCACATGCTATTTCTCACCACCAAGAGACGCTGCCTCATATGGTAAATGAATGACTTCTGGGCTGCATAACATGTAGGGTGGTCACGTGAGTCAAATGAGCCATGCAAGAGTCAAAGAGGCCAGCCCCTATTTGTCTTTCTCTCTTGATTGTCAGGACGCAGCATGTCAGTAGAGAAGACCTAACCCACAGACAGAATAACTCATAATACACTTCCTTTGCAGGTTTACTGAGATTTTGTCTAAAATCCCCCGGCTGCTCATGCCAAAGGTTTTTTGTGACACTTTACAAATAAAATTCATTCCTATCCACACAGTCCAGACTGATAGTGTTCAAAAAATCTGTTCAGCAGTCGTTTTTAAGCTTAATATTTCATCTAACTTAATGTTGTGAGTCAGTTTCCCTCCTAGGATTCTTAACTTTCACCACCCACTGCCACTGACAGTAGCTAAATGTACTCTATGGAATAGGTAAATGGAAATCAGCTCAATCTAGAAGCTGCAGGAGGTGTGGAGGCCAATTCTGAATAACTGGAAGTCCTACAAGGTTCTTAACCTCCTTGATTGGCTCTGTCCTTCCTCATCAAAACCAGTTTAAGGTCCAGACTCCTGCATCAACAGTGAATCATTTGTACGATCTCTCCGTATTTGACAAGTGCAACTAAAGGATGTCACGCTGGATCCTCATGTGATGAAACTCCTCCTGATTATTCTCACTGACAAAACCTGTAATCTGTAGGGTTCCCCCATGATGATACTGGAAGATACGCAGTTCATGAATCAACTTTTTTTTTATGATCAATTCTTTATTGTTCTTTTCCATATAGGCAGACATTATGTGTTCAGGGTGTCCAAGTACAGAAAACAATGGCAACTGTATCTGCCCCAAATATGCACAAACATATACATGTAGAAAAATATTACATAAACAAAACAGCTTCAACCAATCACTCACTCATAACCCTTACCCCTCCCCTCTCAGGGATCCCACAGGTGATCTCAACATGAACATCATACCAAATACAGAATACTACAATACGGCGCATTTCCTTTGCAGAAGCCTTGACCAGCAGGAGACATTTTGTGCCTTGGTATGGCGAAGTTGTGCAGTAGACCGCTCCATCTGAGCAATCTCCTTGTAGCCCCAAAGCCATTCCCTCACTGACAGCATGTGTGGCAATTACCAGCGACAAGCTATAATTCTTTTTGCAGCTGTAAGCCCGGCCAACAGAAGTCGTTTTTCATTCACAGTAAGCTTTAATAATGAAGTGTCATTAAGCAGGAGCAAATGCTGTGAGTGAGGGACAGATATATCCAGAAGATTAGACAAGGTGCTTGCAACATTTAACCAAAATCTGACAACCTCCAGTCTCCAGACACTGCCAAACCATATGAATCAACATTATGCTATTTGGTTTTTTGCTTATGAGAAAAAAACTGTACACTACAGACAGACACCTAGGTTATGTAAGCCAACTTGCTGACCTTCCAAGATAAGGCACTAACTCCAATCTGCCTGTGATTCCTACTCTGTGCCCTCAGCCTGCACCACTCTGAGCCTCTCCACAAGCAGTAATGATAAACATACACAAAGAGTCGACAGAGAGGTTGTAACCGTCCGTCCTTCAAGTACTCTTTTGTGGAAACAAGCTTTTATGAGTGGCTGCTGTACACAAATGCTGGCCTTAAAAAATCCTTCAGTGCAGAATAAGGGGCCTCGTATAAGGCAGTAAAACTGTCTTAGGCCATAACAAATTAATGACATCAAACCAAGCCTTTTAAAGAATTAATATTCAAAGACTGATGCAACATAGTTTTGATTTAACTAAATTGAACCCTTTACACTTCGATGACGGTGTTTAGTCAGAATTAGTTCAAAGCACACTGTACAGACTGTCAGAAATGAAGGTTACGGAGTACAGTGTGTCACTAATGCTCCACACACAGTTTGACAACAATGGAAATGTTCTTCTGAGGAACTAATAAATGTCTGAAATGACGGCTGAAGTACAGGATGATGTGCTTCAATACAACATGGCAGTGTTTCAAATTAAGCAGTTTAGAATGACATGCAGACTTTAATATGTGACATTTCAGCAACATGTTGAACATGTTGAAAGTAAAAAGGACAAAGGATCATCTGCTTGAAATTACATTGCCATTGTTATTCAATTATTGTTGAGATAATTTAGTAAAAGACAACTTAACTTTCTTGTTGAGGCAGAGGTGAAAGGAGGTGAAAGAATCACACACAAAAAATGAATTTGTTGCAGCTACAGTCTTTTTGTTATGGCTATGTTTATCTGTATGACCAGAGAGCAATTTAACCATCCAACTGTGTGTTAGAGATGGATGGTCAGGTGAGGAAAACCATACTAAGATCCCTTAAGGCGACAAGAGCCACCTGATATCATCTTCTTTAAAAGAAAAAAACACACACACACACACATTAAAACCATCAGAGAGTTTCAGAATTGTTTTAACCCTCTGGTGTCCACACCCATTCCAAAGAACACACTCAAAGCGGAAATAGTCTGGAAAAAGTTGGGAACAAGGAAGACTTGTAACCCTAACAGACTGTCATGTAAAATAACAATGTGACCTGTATGCAATAATGTTGTAGTCAAGACCACCTAACCCAGTGTTTTTCAACCTTGGGGTCAGGACCCCATGTGGGGTCGCCTGGAATTATACAACAAGTAGTTCCGACCAAGCAATCTGATGTCAATAAGACATTTAGAACGTGCTCAAATCAGCATTACAGCACGGCTGACTTATCACTGAAAATATTACTTCGCCATGTCATGTTGTTTACACATCTCCATGGCAACATGGACTTTTCCCCCTTTTATTTTGAAAAACGTCATTTATTACTCGTGAAAATAAATCACAAACTACATTGACCTCCTGTAGGTTGTTCCTGACAGCTGCCAAAGTCACATTTATAGAACAATTATGTTATTTTATTTTTTGTTAATATATTGTAAACTTCCCCGTTACAGCCGAGAGGATTGTCTCCCTCCCATGTGTGTAACGTTACAAAGTCGGAGAGACACGAGTTGTGATCGCGGTGAATATGTTTTTTAAAATATGGCCTGGAGCTGAATATTTCATTGGATAAAACGGAGGTGATTACCTGTATGTTTCTCTCTCTCCCTCTCTCTCGCTTGCGCCTTTTGGGCTTTTAAATAATCTGGAGTAATCGTTTGGCTTTCTCTATCAGCTGTGTCGGCGACACGGCGCTATAACTTCATTTACATGCGAGTTTGCGGTTGTAGAAGCTACATATGTGAAAGGAAAAAAACGGTATCTTTGTTATAACTTGGGCGAGTTTGTGCAGTGTTGATTTAGTTCGGGAAAGTCCGAGACCGCGTTAAAACATGAACGTCAGCTCAGAGTTCACTCATCTGGGACTAGAAAATCATTTCTGTTGCTAGGTCGTTACTAAGGTTCGGACTATTTGCTGTAGAGGTGAACTAGGTTCCATTACACATAGGAGTCTACTGACGTGACTGATTGTGTTTCAGTTATTAGTCAGACCCCATTTATTTCCATGGAAACGGGAAGCACACTCGCAAAAAACTTTAAATTTTGAGAGCAAAACGTCCATCAACATGAATATTTATTTAATTATACGCTCTATTTTGTTGGTAATTGTTGTATAATCGCAATATTACCCGCCTCGGTCCTGACCGCATCACCGTCGTGCTCAAATGACGTTAAAGCACACCCTCTCGGGTAATATTGCTTAATTCAAATGGGGTCACCTGAAATGTCTAGGCTAGTAATTGATTAAAAAAAAAAAAAATACTGATAAAAATAGTTTTTTTCAACTAATTATTAGGCTATTCTTTTTAAAGGTGTACAGAAAAGAAAAATGAATTTGATTCCACTGTGGGTCCTAACATTATTGTAATAACTCATCTATCAGACGATGTAGCCCAAACTTTGTGCAAAATTCTATTTTTGAGTAAATCCAGGATGAAAGTGTGGTATTTTTTTTTTTTTGCATTGGATAATGCAGGCACACGGATTACGTCACGTTGCTCACGATTCATCAGCCACTGATATTGGATCTGTCATCTGTCAATCCAACGTCTGAGACACACACACACACCGAGCTCGGTCTCGCTCCAAACATTGAATATCCCGCCCGCTCGATAACGACCAATCAAATTCGTTTTCCTTACTTGGGTAAACTCGTGCGGCAACTCGTGGACACTCGTAGAAGGAGGTGCGACAAACAGGACAAACGGCCAGTTCTGAACACCTTTAAAATTATAGTTAAGAACACCACGCAAATTCTTAAAAAAACTGTATTCTATACTTTCACAACTCAAATAAAATGCAGAATCTAGAAATATCTGAACTGGCTCTTGATTGACGGCCGTGATCACATGATGTGGTCACCAGAAAATTGTTATGTCAAAATGGGGTCAAAAGGGTGGGAACCACTGACCTAACCCGAGATTGAGTCAACATCAAGACTTTGGGGGGGACGAGACCAAGTCGTAGACTGAGACCAAACAAATGCGAGACCATTTTCAAGACCATTACTGTATCCAGTGCCAATCCTCATAATAATCATGCGGCTTGATATTTACATTATTCCTCCTCAGCTAAAAAGAAAAGATGATTTTATATCAAATCTAAACCATATTTAAAGCAGAAGTAAGTGATATATTTGTGTTAATATAAGTCTTAAATAGTTATATCTTCCGACAGCAATCACTTACATAGAGTGTTTGGACTGAAACACGGGTCTGTCAGTCACTCTGCTCTGCTCTGAGCCGAGGAGAAAACATTTATCGTATCCTACAGTTTTTATCCAATGAGGAGAGAGAACGGCATGCAGGGCTGTGTGTGCAGCCAAGGGACGCCGTGAATGTGGCGACGTAGGGACGAGGACTGTTATGGTGCGTTCAAGGAAATTCGTATTTTTCCGACCGTGCAGTCGTACCAGTTCGATCTGGTACAAGTTCACGGGTCGGAAGTTACGAGTGGCTGTTATAGTGACTTTCACCGGTAAAACAGGTCGGAAAAACACGAGTGGGTTGTCTGGAACGCTACAAAGTCGTAAGTTGTGACTTGAAGCTGTAATTTACGATTTCAAAAGCCTGACTGGAACGCAGCATTAGCGAAAACGACCGGACCACTTACTTCTGCTTTAATTGAAATAAAGTTTGGACTGAACAGGATAACACAGCAGCACACAACCTGCTGAAGTCTCAAGTTTTTCAGATGGCTACCCAAACATACTCTTTTGTAGAACAATTTGAATTATCTTAAAGGTTTTGAATTACATGACATAAACCAAAGTGAGTGAGTGACAGAGAGAGGCATTTGCGGTTAAAAAAAAATAAAAAGATGTCACTGCAGCTGTGGTCTTGACTGGTCTGGAGAAAAAAAGTCTCGGGATCGGTCTCGAGTAACACCAGTATGCAAATCATGTAGGAACTTACTGTACAGTATTTACCCTGTAACATTCAGGTGACCTTGAAAGTGGTATACACATTGTTCTTCCTAGAGGCAACAGACGTTATGCAAACAGGTTCTGCATTTTTCCCTCATAAAACAAAAGGTCACATGGTTCATATATGCAGCTGTGATTTGGCTTGCCACAGCAGTATCTTCCTGCTCTGTGTTCTCCCCAAGGTTCACACAATGCTATGAATGAAGAGTGTGTGTGTGTGTGTGGTTTACCATGAATTGAGGTGACCTGAAAAATAAAAAAATCTACCTTAAAGCAGAAGTAAGTGATATATTTGTGTCAATATAAGTCTTGAATAGTTATATCTTCCGACAGCAATCACTTACATAGAGTGTTTGGACTGAAACACGGGTCTCTCAGTCCCTCTGCTCTGCTCTGAGCCGAGGAGAAAACATTTATCGTATCCTACAGTTTTTATCCAATGAGGAGAGAGAACGGCATGCAGGGCTGTGTGTGCAGCCAAGGGACGCCGTGAATGTGGCGACGTAGGGACGAGGACTGTTATGGTGCGTTCAAGGAAACTCGTAGACTCGTGTTTTTCCGTCCTGTGAAGTTGTATCAGTTTGATCTGGTAGGAGTTCACGGGTCGGAAGTTACGAGTGGCCGTTATAGTGACTTTCACAGGTAAAACAGGTCGGAAAAACACGAGTGGGTTGCCTAGAACGCTACAAAGTCATAAGTTGTGACTTGAACCTGTAATTTATGATTTCAAAAGCCTGCCTGGAACGCAGCATTAGCGAAAACAACCGGATCGCTTACTTCTGCTTTAATATACACAACATTCATGTGGGTTTAAATTCTGTTTCCATAGGCAGTGAGGCTTTATGTTGAGCTATTTTCCTGTTTAGTTGAGACGCAGTTCGACAGTAGAGCAGCGACTAAAAAACATCAATAGCCTAGTTGTTGGTGTCAGTCCCTGAGATTCAAAGAGTAGGTCTAGAATACTTACTAATAGTGACCTCAGTAGTTCATGTGTAATTTAAACATGAAGACACTGCACTCTGTACTCTTACTTTTTCGTTTTGACTGATGTTATCACTCTACAGTACATCGCCTACACACTGTAATGTAACCACAAACTGCTCTACAAGAGAAGAGATAGATTTGAACAAAATTACTCCTGAATGCTCAGCCTTTAATAAACATAGCATAAGAAGACTGTGGGAAGCCATCTCCCATCATCTGCACTTTAACCAAACTGCAGTTTTCTTGGCAGCTAAACTTTCTTAGGCTGGTAGATAGACAGTTAGTTGTTTAAGGCTCAAACATCAACTAATGCAGTGGAGAAAGCAGCACAGCTCTGTCCCTTTTACACACTTGGAAAATGTCCAAGTCAATAGGACATAAAAGGTGATATAAGGTAAGTGAACAGGCCCCCACCAAGTGATCAGTGCCATTCAAGGTAGCGAATTCAGCACGGGGACATTCACAGATCACCGCTGGAAGACTTTGAAACCTTACGCTAATAATTTACCGGCAAGATGTGTATCTGCTATAGCAGTTCTTACAGATTAGTAGGCTACTTTTATGATCATTATGCATCACAATGCAAAGTTCATAAAACCAAGAAGACCAAATGGTCAATGCTCAACTTTTTTTTTTTTTTTTTTACTAGGACATGACTTAAATGTTTTTTTAATACTCCTACAGAGTATTGCATGTTATTGTTAAATGCAATTAAAAGCAATAGCTAATGATAAAATTTACAATTACAATTTATCGACTTTCATAACAACAAGAATGATAACAGGAATGATAATAAAAAAAAAAAATTATAAATATATAATAACAATAACATTCTCCCTCTTTTTCAAAATACAGTAGGCACACACACTAATAAGTTAGAGCAGTGTTTCCTGCCTTGTCTGCATGTACCAGGCCTACTGTAAAAACAGCCAACCGCCATCGAAAAAAAAAAAAAAAAAACTTGGGAGTTTGTAATTAGGGCGAGGCTTATTTTGCTCGGTTCCTGCCCGTGATTCGGCTCTCTGATTCCCCACAGCGATCAGTCGGAGCGCTGCAACTTACTGTGCCGTTTTCAAGGTTTGTTTTTCGGTTCCATGTTGAAGTTTTTTGCGTCCGGAGCTCCTCAGACTCTCCTCTCGTAGCCGCATACAGTGTTAGCGGATACACATACACACACAGAGAGAGACACACACACGCAGAAGCCCTCGCCTGATTTGCACCAGCGCGGGTCATTTCAGGTTAAACCCTGGCGCTGTGTCCCGTCCAGTTTAGCCGACGGAGATCAACGCTGGTTCCAGCTGAGGAGGAATGCACGGACACCGGGACTCCTATTAGATTCTTTTGGACGCGAGCTTCTTCTTGCATATGCGGTATGTTTTTACATTTCTTGTTATTCGTGTCAACAGCCAGTGACAACCTCTCCAGGAACTATGTGTTTGACATTAGCGCTGGTAGGTGGGCGTAGAACGCTTCCTAAGCGAATTTTCACATGAACGTCCACGCTTTGACACGGCAGCCTGATGTGCTTCTGGTGTCCTGTGCACTGAGCGCTGTGTACAGTGTGTGTGTGTGTGTGTACGTGCGCTGAACTACAGTCACAATTTCCGCAACTGACGGCGGGCTGCTCGGTGGGCTGACGGTTCACAGTCGGGTGGACGTGACTTGGACCTTTCCAGAACTAACCGAGTGTTTCCCGCAGTTCGGGGTCTACTGAGCCCACCGAGCAGCACTTTATCACCGTCACATTTCAACTTCACAGATGCTAAACTCGGCTCCGTGACGCCCACGGCGGCGGTCTGTAGGCATGAGGGGGCGCGAAAAAGGAGGCTTTAATTTCATATTTAATTAATTTCTGTTGGGTTTTAATACACGCCGAACTGAATACCGGCTTGTCAGAGTAAATAAAGTAACTTTTAAGTTGTTGTTGGGGGTTGGGGAGTTTGTCAAAAAGCGATAGCAAAGTAAATTGGTCTAAAGTTGAAGCGTGGTTCTGTCGGTAGGCTAGGAGACCAGAACCCGGAGAAGCTTTTATGGGTGCACTGACACTGGGGCCACTTGTTCCGTACCGTGCTGAAACACGAATGTCACCCCCCCTCCCCTCTCCTCTCCTCCGCCGGACCGCACTCACATTATTTACCCCGAGCCCAAGTGTACTGAAGCACCGTTGCCTCCGACACATACGTCATCACGTTTATATGACATGCGCGTGGCGCGACGTCATCATAAATGACTGTGTGTCTGCAGACCCGGAGACCTGCACATTCAGACCCCTGCACATGTGGACCCGCACATTCAGACCCCTTGGTTTTTTGCTAAGGCGCCACAGGTCTGTTTTGTATGCTAATGGATACAGATAATGTATATGAAATATGGACAATATGGATGGCAGTAGGAACGTGAGTATCGAACGTGAATCACATTGTTCGTTTAATGTTATAAAAGTTTTTGTCGAAAATGTATCTGACAGTGTAACGACCGTTTGACCATAATACGTTTACTACGATTGTCTTATATGCATGTCAAATTCAGTAATATATAATATTGATCTTCTTGGAAGCTCGCTTGGCTGGCACATTTTGTTTAAGTTTAAGTTTAAGTACTTTATTTGTCACATATACTGTACAGCCTACAGTGAAATTCTTTCTCTGCATTTAACCCATCCCTGAGGAGCAGTGGGCAGCCACTGTGCGGCGCCCGGGGACCAACTCCAGATCATGAGCCAGTGCCTTTGGTCAGTGGCGCTGACTGGAGGATTAACCTAGCCGACATGTTTTTAGTGGTGGGGGAAACCGGAGTACCCGGAATGAAATGAAACCGAGATACTTTTAATATTGTGTGCTTAAAATAAAGAGAAATAAAATTATAGGCTATGTGTGTGGGCCAATGTGTTCATAAAATATGAAATGTCATACTTTTGTGGAAACGTTGGCCCACACTGTCAGATACATTTTCGCCAAAAACTTTTATGACATAAAACGAACAACGTGATTCACGTTTGATACTCACGTTCCTCCTGCCATCCATATTGTCCATATTTCGTATCTGGCATATCTGTATCCGCATACAAAACTAATAGTAACCCCATGCAATAGAACATTTAAAAGCATTTTATTTCATTATAGGCTTTTAAAAAAAGTTTAAAAGTGTTCCAAGCTTCACAAACAATTAGATCTTGGCGTTTTATTTGGATTTTGCCCTGTCAAAAAACCATAGTGCGGGTCCAGACTGTGCAGTTGCAATTTCACAGTCAACCACTAGGCGGCATTAAGGGGTCTGAACATGCGGGCCCACAAGTGCAGGGGTCTGCCTGTGCAGGTCTCCGGGTCTGCAGCCATACTATTGGTTGTTAATACGCAGTTGCAGCAGCAGGATGAAGAAGGAAGCTGAAAACATGGCTCACTTACGTGCGAAACTGTACTTTTAAGCATGCACAACCAAGTGTACCCACACCTCTTCCAACCGTACTGGGCAAGGGAAGCGTACCGTACTCAAGCATGGTACACTTGCACTCACACTAGCCAAATAATCCAGACTTTATGGAGCAAATGTGCTTGGGCACGGCACGGTTGCCTAGGTCGCATTCACACCAGCCTTTTTTAGTCCGGTTGAACCGAACCCTAGGGCGTTTCCCCCACACCAACACTCTGGTGCAGACCAAACAATCGCTCTCTGGCCCACATCGTGACAGTGGTCTTGGTCCGCAGTCATATACCAGCCATTCATATGCGCGATACTTTAAAGTCTGCTGAGATACAGTCCATCAGCACCAACATGAAAATAAGCCGACAATGCTCCATGTTGTAATGGTTGAGTAGAGGTTGTCTGTTGTCTGATGTCTACTCACTTAACCTATACGACCAGTAACCGAACGACATTTGTGGCCATGTGACTTTTGTTTACAATTTTTGGACCGTTTTAGTTCGGCCTTTGTTAATGCTAACCAGACCAATTGAAAATTTGCAAAGATATATCATCCTTGCCTTGCACAACCACCACGCTATGAGATAATGACGGAACGATACGAAACAGAGCCGTTTTCGAGGTAAATTCATACAAAACAGCTGATGCGCGTTGCGTTCAGGGACAGTTTTTCAGCAAGCAGTCTCCGTATTTACCCTGTATTTACCTCGAAAACGGCTCCGTTTCGTATCGTTCCGTCATTATCTCATAGCGTGGTGGTTGTGCAGGTCACAACTTGTCTACAAAAGCGCTGTGGAGTTTTGGGATGTTGAATTTGATGAGTTTAATGAGGGAAACCAAGAAACTCCCTTAGCCTCCATAGCGTAGCTCTGAGCAGCCAGCTGCTGCGCTCCGCCGTACTGAAAATAGCTTACACCTACAATTAAAGGTAATGAACCTACTGCTATGACTATAGCGATTATGGCAATGGGCCAATTTGCCAAAATGTTGAACTATCCCTTTAACTACATGACTTGTGACTTGTTACGAGTGAGAACGGAGGCTCTCTGTCTTCCACCTGGCGTCTGATGACTGAAAACCAACCTTGCAACATCAGTGTAGTACCTGGCCGCCGCCCCGGTGTCCTAGCTCTTGCCTCCGCACACCGCAACACAAACACACATCGTAACATCGCATATGTTATGTAACGTTTTCCACCATTTATAAATTTTCGCCAGCTTTGTTGTAAACAAATGCACATGGGCGAGAGGAGCGTAACCAAAACAGCGGAAAATCGAGCGGACCTGCATAGTTCCCCTTTAAGACAAGTCACTCACTTCATCGCTGTGATGTCAGCATGGTATTTGCTGTGTGCGATCAGCATCTTGTACATACAATGCAAACAAACATGTCCGACAGTGCGTTAGCGGCCTTAAAGGTCGGACCTGTGGACATGACTGTTCAGTTGTTATTCAGTGTTGCGTAATTTGACAAAGCACGTGTGGTTATCCTTCAGGGAGGGACTTGTTTGTAAGTGTAAAGTTGGGTCATTGCTCAGTATTTTTGAAGCTCTCCGTAGCATGACAGATGACATGTCGCCTTCACGAACAGTACATCAGTGGCTAAAATCGGCTGTCAAAAAAAAAATAAGCGCGCACAACACACACATACACACATGATTGGCTTAGTAGCTGAAAAAGTATTTTTGACACATAAAAGAAAGTGGCACTTTATTCTGCGAGTTGTTTTTCCATAGGCTTATTCAACATGGAAGTTTCCGAGTATCCACTGAAGCAGCATCAGTTTTTTTAACTTGGAGTATTTATGTTCACCTGCCTGTTTCCACGTAAATGTGCGAGTGCTTGCATGAACATGTTTCCTGTAATGCAACCTACAGTCTTTACAGTTGCTTACAGTTTATTCCTGCATTTTGCATACAGCACCATGACATCACTGGTCTCCAATTCTCCATTCAGTATAACCAGTTTGTGACATAAGGGAGATGGCTGGGGAAACATTGGCATGAAATTATCAGTTAATTTACTTTCTTTGATGCGTTTGTTGAAACTTGTAAGATTATTTTCAGCTCTAGAAGGATGCCCTACCCACGTGATGACAGTTGTGAATTTTACAATAACAAGCCCCGACTCCTGAAAGGGCAGAGCACACACACACACACACAGCGAATGGGTACAGTCTGTTTGGACCAGACATCTTTTATCTGTACCTATAATTGTGTGAGTTGAACTGGTGGCATTTCCTTTCCAGCTCATGAGGCATTGTCACACAATCACTTGGTAAATGATTACATGTGATTGATTCAGATCAGTTCATCAAGGGGCTGAAGTTTGAAACCACTGGCGTTGCCATAAAAGGTGAACATAGAGAACCCCATCAGATTTAAAGCATTTATTTTCATTTGGCATAATTTAAGACCCGCGCATGGATCCAACAAGTGATTCACTTACAATCCTGTTGTCAACTCTACAGGTTTTATCAGGTGGGGCTGTAGTTTGAAAGCAGTAAATATAAAAGACCTTACACATTTATGACTAACCCACACAGGTGTTTTCACTTCTCCAGCCAGATAAGACCTTTTCAAAGAGAGCGCGGCTATGTGTAGACAGTTTGATTGTCACCACTTTCACCTTTCTGTTTTATTGCACTCACCAAGGCAGTACTTTATTTAATTGTTTTGGAGGTGGAATCAAACAATTTTATTTATTTAGGCACCTTATGAACAGTTAAATATCGATTAAAAGCTGTCAGCATAGTCCTGCCAAACCTGAACACACGTCTCAGCAGAATGACTGAAAGCACCAGAGTGGATGTACAGGGCTTTAATGTTCAGGGGTAAGGGTTAATTATCCGCTTGGTCCACACCATGTCAAGTATCAATGCTGCTATAGAGTCTGCCAGTAAACCCAGAACTCTGTTAGTGCTTTTACCACTTTCAGTTCCCTTGTCAATAAGTTTTTTGAATGGGATTTTGGTAAAATAACTCAAATTAGGTCTGTGGTTAAGAAAAGCTTAAGCGAGTTTCAGGTTTTGTTCTATGGCATTTAACACATCAGTAAATAATAGCCTACTTGTGAATTTTGAAGCTTTTACATGTGGTAAAAAAGGCTGTTGCTAACAAGTTGCTCAATACAAACAAACCCAGTCTGGGACATTAACGCCCCCCCCCCCCACCAACAGGCCAGCGTGTTCTTATGGAGATCATTTGATGTTATTTATGGCTCTTCAACAAGTAGAAACAGTCTCATTTCCCCATTAGACAACGTTTTTACAATGAAGTGGCTGAAATCAGTGGAAAGCTTAGTGGTGGTGATGACAGTCATGTGACCGTGTAGTAGTCCGTTAAAGCCTGATGTTAGCTTTTTACTTCTGGCCATCGCATTTAAGCTTATAAAAGGTGTTCATATGTGAAGATTATCTCACTGAACTAAATTTGTAAGTAGAGCTGGGCGGTATGACCAAAAATTTATATCACGGTATTTGACGGTATTTTTTTTTTCATGCATGACTGGGTGTTAACCCCATTTTCTAATAATTTAGAAAATAATTAATGCTGTAAATTGGCTTAGGATGACCTATTTTACTGTCACGAGGAGTGAATCTTGTAGAAGAACATTAGTATCCAGACTAGTATAAACACGGGTTTGAATGGTCCCACAAAATGCTGCTGTTCACAAAGAGGTGGCAGTGACACTCATAACTGTATTGAGGTGAAGGAATCAGAATGCATGACTGTTGCAGTCAAAATACAGAAGCCTTTATTAATATAATACAGACTAAAAAAATAATCAACTGGATTATATATAAAGATTTTTGCACATGAGAATAATCATCAATCTAAAATGCTATCTAATAAATATCTGTTCTCAAAATGAATTCATGACATCAATTATAAATAAACATTTCTTCATACACACACAAAAAAAGTCCAGACAGTAGGGCTACTGCTTTGCAAGTCAGTCTGTGACTCGTAACAGGGTGGCATGGGGGGACTGTGCTCAATCAGAGGTGTGCCTTCAGATCATAACAACAGGTTGAGAGCCAGAGGACTTCTCTCTCTGTCTGTGTTAACTGAGGCAGTGAAACACACCTGCTTTAGTGGCCTTGACTTTATGAAGTTGATCGCTTTGATGCTGTCGTTTAAAATCTCATGTAACACCAACCTGAATTCATAAAGTTTCCTCATGAAGCAGTCAGGAGGCTCACCGACATGACGTGCATGTTTTGTGTTGAGATGAGGCTGGAGATGAGCAGCTTCATGCCACTGTTTGCTAACTTCTCCCCACAAAAGAAAAAAAAAAACACGACAGCTCGAGTGGGTTGCAACTCGTGGACGTAAATCCCTTCATCACAAATTCTTCTGAATACTGTCGGGATTTTAGGGTTAGGGTTTCACCTTTTTAAAAAATTTTTTTATCACTTATCCCTCCTGTTTCAACCAGGACTCCGTTGTTTGATTGACAGGCGATGCCGTGCGGCAGATGTCAGGTTGGGTTAAACCATCTAGTGTGGGGGAGACTTTTTTTTTAGGATAATTAAAAAAACAAAACATTTAAAGATTATGGTTGTTGTTTTTTAAAGCCGAAGTACTTCCACACCACCGACACGGCTCCTCTTTTTGGTATAAGTTCCTCTGTGTCTGTGACATTTTCTCCGTGCATGTAATTCACCACTCAACCCAGGCATGCAGCTTGTTTGGTAAAACTGCAAAACAGTCCCCCTCTCAAACAATGTCCCGCGGCGCGACGTTCCGCCGCTCTGTGTTCCCAACGTTTTGTATACGCTACACACTCACCGGTATTGGGGTATATGAAAAATTCATATCATAAAAAAAAAAAATCACCGGTATTCGGTATGAACCGGTATACCGCCCAGCTCTATTTGAAAGTATCATGAACTTGTGTTTTAGTCACAGAGCAGATCATCCGGGAACCAGCATGATGCTAAACTTCAAGTTTTGACGTCAGCCCTGGCAACACTGTGTTGGTGCAAAGGTATTTCTGGCCTCGTCTTTTGCCCTTAATCCGAGGGAGAGAAAGAGTGGGCTTGACAGGTGCTTTGAAAACTGAAGTCTACATTCAGCGTTTTCTTCATGCAGGAGATTTGTTGCAGCTCCATTCTCCACAGGAGCAGAAACAATGAAAGCGGCTAGTGGGGCTGGTATTGTTTTCACCTTGTGAGTCTAGGGATGAACTGGTAACTTGTTGGACGCTGTATCAAGGTAGAAAAGCCAGACAGTTGATTTTTAATTTCACTTTTCTTCTGTATCACACATGAGCAGGTTTCAAAAGTGAAAGTGAGAGAGAGAGCCGTATGCGAGCCTCCGTGTGAGATGCATCAGTTGGCGAGTGTGTGTGTTTCAGTCTGAGCTGGTTGCTGCCACAGTGTTTCTGCTTTAACAGAGTCATGCTGGGCAAGTGACAGGTGTGTCTGAAAGATGATACAGAGTGGAGAAATAATATAATGCAATAGCTATTCCATACTTCAGAGTGGAAATTCAGCAGGCAAACTCAGTACTGCTATTAGTTGAATGTGTCATTTCAGTATTTGAATGCAAATATTGAGCTGTTTAGACGAGTTCAAGTGATGATGATGTGTTATCACTGCGTAAAACAACCTGATGGTTATAATTTTGATGTTACATTTTTTACACCATTTCATATCTAGTCATGGCAAAGTGTGGTCCTGAGAACACAAACATCTACCTCTAGTTTTGTAATGCAAAGCTGTGCATCTACATATTCCAGAAAAATGATTGGTTCTATGCTGCTGTATTCATTTTAATGGAGGTCTACTGAGACTGTCCTTGTTCAGCAGCCTACAGTGCCTTGCAAAAGTTGAACTTTTCCACATTTTGTCACATTACAACCACAAACTTAAACATAATGTTTTGCATGTCGGCCATAAAGTTCAATTTTGGTCTTTGATTTAAAAAAAATCTTGAACAGCATGTATCATTTTCCTTCCACTTCACAACAATATGCATGGTGTTCAAGAATTTTTACAAATCAAAGACCAAAATTGAACTTTCTGGCCGACATGCAAAACGCTATGTCTGGCAGAAACCTACAGTACTGTAACACTGCACATGAACCTGAACGCACCATCCCTCTGTGAAACATGGACTTTTTCTATTCCTAACCAGTCCACGTACTTTTAGTGGCAAAGTTTTGCAGTCTAAAGGCCTTTGTACATTTTTTCCGTCCGAAATTGCCGCACGTCAAAAAATAAATTCAACCCCATGTTGTGTCAATCATGTTTACACACCGAGTCCGAAACTTTCATCCGTCATTAAAGTTTTCGGAACAGGTATGATTTAATGCGTTTTTCGCATCCGTGAAAAGCCTTTTGACCAATCACATCAGCGTTTCGAGGCTGGACAGGGAGAGAGAGAGAGAGAGAGAGAGGATCACCGCTGAGTGGGTGTCCGTCTTCTGTTTATGTGTGAGCTAATAATCAATATCTATCAAACTGGACTGCTGACATCCTAAAATAAACTGTTAAAGTGATGATGATAGTTCTGCTGCTCATTTACAAGCAGGCCGATCCCCTCGTTACTGCGTCCTCTCAGGATGGACACTTTTTCTCTTTCATTTCTCGACAAGTGAGAGAACCACAAAGTGCATCACTGCGTGACGATTTTTGTCTCCCTCTTTGGAACACAAAATAAAAACGCATGCAAATAAAACGCAACGGATTCAGTGTGCAAGGAGCCTGTGCGTAACGTTTTTTGTCGGATGACGGATACGAAAAACGCATGCGAAGAAAATGGACTCAGTGTGCAAAGACTTAAGTCTTAGATAGCCATGGTGATCACTGATGATCTCCGCAAGAAGGATCTAGGTTTAATCCCTGGGCCTGGGGCCTTTCTGGGAGAGTCCACATGCGCTCCCTGTGCCTGTGTGGGTCTAAACACACACACTCTGCTGATTTATGACTTTAAATTGTCTTAGCATGTGAACGTGTGTCTGTGTGTTGTTCATCTCGATATGTGGCGTGGCCCTGTGATGGACTGGTGGTGACCTGTCCAGAGTGTAATGCCCCACCCCTCGCCCCGTGTCTGTCCTCTGGCTTCCTCAGTCCAGAGGCACAGTAGGTTGATTGGAGACTGTAAATTGTCCGTGTGTGTGACGTGTGGCATTGTGATAGAATGTAAGCTGAAGACTGAGACTGAATTCAGACTGACAGAGGAGGTGACTCATGGTGTACAGCACATGGTCTCTAGAAGTGTGAGATTCAACTTATTATGGTCTGTTGGTAAAACACTGAAATACCAACACAATTTTCAAACTTAAATGAATCAACATATCAATTTGCAACCTACAGTTCATACAGAATCCTCGCCCAACAGGTTTAGATAAGTATGTGGTCCCCACCCTAATGTCAAGTGTGTATGCAAATATGTGCTGATGTAATAAGTTAATTAATTCACTGATATCTAAGGTAAAACCGCTAAAGCTGTGTTGGTTTCTGCTTGTTAATTGTAAAAAACAATGTATATTAGTCTTTTATTGCAGTCTGTGTGGGTTATTAACCTGGTGCTCTATCTATTGTGTTTCTTTTTTTTGGCCAGTTGGTTAATCATGAAAATAATCTAAACAAAATGATGATTTTGTTGGTTGCAGCCCAACGAATGAAAAATCAATAATAGATCTGACTGGCTATGGGGCAGTTAACCCAGTATTCAAAGACTCATTTCTCATGTTAATTTCATTGTCCAAGTAAATGGGATAAAGGGTTATAGTTTGTTTTGATCAAAGTTTTGTAGTTTGTTGTCTTAATGGCTTCACCAACTACGCTGTCCCGGTGCTAATTTATTCAATGGCTCACTTGATACGAGTTTGTTGATGTGCAAATTATTATGATTCAGCCAAAAACTTCACTTTGAAGAAAGAGAGTGTAAAGCATGCAGCGCAGTATATTGTCTATAGCTGTATCTCTGAAACATGTCCGTTTGTAATGATCTACCATTACTATTAAAACAGTACTGGGAGGACTTGGGAAATAATTACACTTTCCCCTTGTACTTTGATCAGACTGACCCATAAATGCAACCCAAGTGTATGGGATCATGTATTGAGCTTTGAGCACTACCACAATGTGTGTTCTTACATTTCAGTAGTGGAACTTAACCTGTCAAGTCTATAAGATAGATGTGGAATAAAGGGCAAGCCAGAACCAGACATGAAACTGGGACAAAAACATAATCATAACATAAAATGCTGCGGGCGTCGTCATCTGATTTTCTCTACTTATTGCAGATATTGCAGTAGCGGCCTCATCAAAACATGCCGAAATGTTATCACACCAACACTCTGTCATGATACAGGCACAGCCAAAGCCAGTTCTCCAACTGGAGCTGTGGCTCACGAGGCCGTTGGCTGTGTGAGTTGGCACGTAAATGATTGTTTGCAAGTACGGGCTCATTCTGAAGGCAGCGACGTCTGCTATGAATTTATCTCCCTCTTGCAAAAGTAGAATGCAGTTTATTTGTACCATTCAACATGAGTCGGTTTGATTCATTGCATTGTTTCTAAAGGGGATAGACGTTATGGTAGCTTTATCAAAGAAGAGGTACAGATAGCAATTTATTTAAGAATGAACTGTACAATTCAATAATGTAACTAGTATCTGCAGCACTTTAACAGGAGTGATGATGGTGTTGCCAACTGGATCATGGTTCAGGTTGTGCAACTAGTCTTAACAGTTTTAAATAGTACTATCTGGCCAATTTTACTAATGTAAGCTTAGCTACTGCTGTTAAGAGTTTACAGCGTTGGTAAAGTAATGTGTAATGTATGTAATGTATGGATGCTTTACACTTTTAATACTCTGGCTGAGAGAAGCACTGTGTCTGGGGAGTTTAGCTGCACCTCCCACCTTCTTTACTGCAGCGGCGTGCAGCAGGCCACCAAAACAAACCAACACGTCACCGGATTGGTCGATTTCACTCATCTGTGATCAGTATCAGTGGCAGATTGGGGACATTCCTTGTTCCTACTGTTTTAAAAGGATCTCCCACATATGTCATCAGCTCATTGAGCCTCATCAGTGTACCATAACCATTCCTTACCCATGGAAGTATCTAGTTGGAACATGAACATGGGCTATTACAGTAAAACGCCTGATTGCACAATTTCAAACTACATAATAATGTATCTTGCATCTCGCAACACCAGGTTATCAAGTTTATTTGAAGCTGTGGGTTCTATAAAACGAGAGATTATGCTTGGAAACCCAGCTCTTCAGATAAAGACTTTAGCTGCTATCAACTCCATACGCATTTTGTACGTCAGGTTGAGTTATTGCTAATGAAATCATATCATCAATTATCAATCAGCTGTCAGTGTTCCAGTAATGTGGGTACAGGTAAATGGACCTGAAAGCTCACACCAGGAGACAGCTTTAAGGTGGGACCTATTGCACTGAATCAGTGAGACAGGAAGGGTTGAACATGAAGGCAACTCAGAGGGAACTGTGCCTATACGCATCAACATGCGTTTACTAGGGGTGCAACGGTACAGGTAGCCCACGGTACGATGCGTACCTCGGTTTTTGGCCACGGTTCTCGGTACGGTTTCGGTATGTGTTTTGTGCAGAGAACTTTTTTTTTCTCCCAAAATAATGTTTATAATTTATAATATTTATAATATAGCTCTCCTCTCTCTCTCTCTCTCTCTCTCTCTCTCTCTCTCTCTCTCTCTCTCTCTCACACACACACACACACACACACACACACACACACACACACACACACACACACACACCTAAACTGTCTGTGAACAGCCCCTAGCTCCTTTCTCTGCACACTCCTTAGTCTTTCAGTAGCTATATGGTGAACACTCTGAAGCCACTTTCAAACAGAGATCGTGCTATATTGCCGTCATGGAAGACCGTCACTATGCTGGCAGCCACAGTCTCTCACTGGGAAAGAAGGAGTTAGTCTATTGTGTTTTTTTAAACAGCCTTTCACCACCTCTCATCCCTGTCAGTCAAGTCCTGCTCGACCTCGGTCTCTCTATCGCGCGCGGACACGCGGGCACGCGGACACGCGACCACACACATGCGGTGTGCATGGACAGAGCATGGATGTATTATATTAACGGGACAGAGTCCTGCTGGAACTCTAATAAAAGCTACATGTGCTAAATCGCGGTAATAACTAATTAATTTCCCCCGCGATTGCGGTCAGCGACCGCTCATGCCGCCGCCTGTTTGTTTTCTTTTTTTTTTTTCCCCCTCTTCTGTGTGTGAGCTGCTGCACTTTCAGTTGCAGGGGGGAGTCACTGTGAGTATGTGGAGGCTCAACAGTGATTGGACATCAACTCGCGGGGGCGGGCTTTCGCCTTAAACGGCCAGGCACACACATACACGGCACAGCTGCCTGTAAAGCAGCAAGAGCTGATGTAAGCTGAATCTGAAATACCGCGGTCCAAGAGCGTATTGCACCGTGCAGGCCGTACCGAACGGTTCGGTATTTTACCGAGAACCGTTGCATCCCTAGCGTTTACTAGCTGCAAAGATCAGCTGAGTCTGTGAGAGCACTTGTTTAATGTCTGGTGTGACTCCTGAGAGGCTTTCTAAAGCTTAGGAATATCAGCTTGAATTTCATCATCATTTCTGTTTTCTTCGATTGATTTAAATGCAACAATTGTAACCGTGGCTGTGTCATAGTTGTGTACAGTAAATGTAAAAACTGCCAGCAGCACCAGTTGTCTGCAGTTACAACAGTAATGTGGGCTGAGGCCATTTCCTTAGTGATGCCTGCTTGCCTAAGTCTCTGCCAGCAGCTGCTGGAGAAGATAAAGCCTGGCCTGCGTGAAGTCTGTCACTCTTTTGGCCAATCACCTGTCTGAGCTGCAGTTACTGAGTAAGAGCTGGAGGTATTTACACCTGTCTATTACAGTTATATGTTAAGGGTCCAGTGTGTAATAATTGGGATGGTTTATTGGCAAAATCTGAATATACTACCCATGAATATATTTGTAAAAGTGTATAATCGCTACAGAGAAGCGGAGCCGGGTTCCTTTCGGCGCCCATATTTACTGCTGGTGTTGTGTCGCAGCACCTCCACGGCCGGCTCGTGCCGTGCAGCGATCGTTTCGGCATCTGGTCTATTTTGTGCGTGAGCCACGAGCGATCGCGTCAAGCTGGGCAGGAAGTCAAACATGAAACAACGAGAGAATCTGGTCAATTTTCGAAATAAAACACAAATTTAGATCTTCACCTCATCGCTCCATGCTCCCGAAATACTCCCAGTCGTCCCAGTCGTGGTAAACAAGTTTTTTATCCTCGGAGGCCACCGTCACTTTGCCGACGGGAGGGGTGAGTGCAAACGAGTGAGTGCGAACGAGTGAGCGCTGCAGTCTAGAATCTGAACGCTATATCACGGTTTTCCCCCCATTTTTACATACTGGACCTTTAAAGGTACATTGTGTAAGTTCTCCTGTTATCTATTCACGAAAATCGATTATTTGGTTCAAAAGTATGTTTTTCATTAACCAGTAATCCCCCCCATCAACAAACTGAAGTGTTCCTTTCAGCTCTGAATTTGCCGTTCATATCATTCATATCTACATGGAGCGGGTAAGCTCGGTGCTGGCTGCCATGTCGTGTCGCCATGTTTTTACGTTCAGTGGCAGCGTGACGGTAGGAAACCACGGAAACTCACCGGAGACACCGGAGCTGTCGGCTCAGGTTGAGGTGGCGTCTGTGAAAAGTCACCGCGGTAACACAGGTGCAGTCGGGCAGACGGCCGTCGGTAACAAACCAGATGTCATTTTAGTCACAGAAGTCCTGAGAAAGTCGGTAAAACGTGGGTTAGGTCAACAATACGACATCGCCATGACAACATATTGTCACGTGTATTGTTTTGCCTCGTGCTGACGGACCACTTGTTTACATAGAGGCTTGTTTAAGCCGTTACCTGCAGCGGCCGTCTGCCATCTAACCAATTTCACGTGAATGCAGCATGAAAAATACGATTGAGTTGCTTGCGATATACAACTGCACCGCTAGATGGGAGTAATTCTTACACAATGTACCTTTAACTAACTGTTCACTTACAGTCAAATCCATCCCAGACTTTGACATCTGTTGTTTCAAGGTAATCAGTGTTATTTGCTTATTTGAGAGTAGCCTATAGTCATAAAGATTGGACTTGTCAGTGTCAGGCCATTATTTGAACTGAGCAGAGAATTCTGTGTGATTGTTGCGGTACATATTGGTTTACATTACTCATACAAAATTGAGGAGAACAGCACTTTATCTTTCAGCGTGTTGGATCTCAGTGTCTCAGAGGGCGCTTAACATCTAGATTTATATGGACATGTGAAACCTCATGAGTAGCAGAGCTGGTTGTCTACTACGAGTTGACCTTTCTCCGTCAGTCAGACATCAGAAACCACGGCATCTTAGACCTCTCGACCTTCCTGGCAACCGCAGTGTAACAAGTGCAGCATGATCCAACACGCCCAACACGCTCTTTCTTTCTTGCTGCTATAATTATACATTTATAAGCTACATACTGTTCTGCTTTGACCTACAAGCTGTATGTCAACCAGAAACACGCAAGAAAGTATTTCATTGGCACATCCCGCTACTACAGTGTGGGGAGCTGCGATGGTGACAATGAGGCAGAACTCTTGACAAACTGTGGCGGGTGGTGTGATGTTTGGCTGGCTGAACATACTGTACTCTGCAGCTGTCAGAAACAACTGCTCACACAGCATTGACATAAGGGCCGGATGATGATCCCTTTAAAAACTGGAAACAAGGGCCTTGTACAGATGAATCACCAGAGAGCACAACATCAGAAACAAACTAACTAGTTCAGTTTGCACTCAGGTTTGTGGAGCTTCATTGACTTATAGTTGGTCAGATTTATCACATGACTTTGTTAGGTGTAGAGGGAGCAGGTGGGTGGGAGTGGGAGTGGTAACACCAGGCTGGATGAGTGTCGCCTATAGCCACCTGCACCCATACAAAATACTATCTATAGCCTACTAAGTGAGATCACGGCTAATATGCGTCTCGCGTTCTAGTCCAGTCATTTTATGAAAAAAGGTTGAACAAATTGCAACAGAAGCTAACACAACTGATTTTGTATCCTCAACATGTCCTGAGTGAAGGGAAAAAAGCCCCGAAGAATCCCATTAGGGGAAAGTTTAGAAAAAGACCCAAATATATCCCATTTATATGCCTATTAATTATTTTTCTCATGTGAATAGGGTACATTTTTTAACCTTTAGATATCTCCATGAAAATTACTGAGTTGATTACTTACATTAAGACAAACAAAAAATGTATTACAAGTTTTTTGAAATTCTTTGTATGATGAGCAAATTTGCATAAATTTGCATAAATTCCACAGTTTTGACGGCACATAAAAAAGGTGCTGTGGTGGTACCAGCATGAAAATTGGAATGAGTTGACTCCATTGGTCAACCGACAAGAAACCACTTTAAATTTCAAGATGACTGCAATTTTTCAAGATAGCCACAGCCTTAGTAGAGCAGGTATGACATTACGTATGGCTAATTTGCATACATATAACACCTGATCTAAACATTGGGTATAGCAGGTGAAAATGTCTTGTTCAGTCTTGTTAACTCATTGAGTGCCAACCACGTATGGGACTTTATTCGTTTTTTTTGAGTGCCAAAAATCAAATATCGTTTTTTGCTTTTTTTTTTAAATTATGAATAGACACTTTAATACACTGAAGTGTAAATTTGGGGACTCTACGTACGAGAATGAGATGTTACAAGTCGTTACAAACATACAGGGGGGGAAGTTTTTATCATAACCTTCTCTGCAAACATGTTCTGCATGCAGATGCAGCATGTTTTACTGCTGCTCCGCTCTCACCCGCGAGGCTGCAGCAGCTGGGAGCTGAACCAGGAAGCTCTCAGCCCACTGTCCCGCCCGGTCTTCATCTGGAGCAACACCGTGTCCTCCCCAAAGTCCTCCAGACAGCTGATGTTAAAAGCTGGCACCACCGACCCGTAGCTAGTGTGACCGCGAAGGCGGGACCGGTGTTCGCGAGCCGCTGTGGCCGGCAGAGTGCAGTCAGAAACCTGACATGGCACGGTGCGTCTGTGAGTGTTTAGTGGCGCCCCCCCCGCCCCGATGGTGGTTTTGTGAATAGAACAACAATGGATGTGTATATTTATCTTATACGAGCCTTTGAGAGAAATGCCGAGTGTCATAAGAGCGACAGGCACAAACAGCGCACCTTTCATAAAAGACGCTCTATCTCCTTTTCTAGAAAAAAAGGAGGGATTTTGGTGAAACCCAGCCATGTTTAGCTTGACTTTTCTCAGGAACGGAGGCACGTAGAAACAAACGGTTTGTGGCCATTTGAAGGATAAAATTAAACCTTTCAAATGAGCTACAGTATGTGTTGGTGGCAATAATATAGAATACACTATGGCTCTAAAATAAAAAGTCAAATATGGTCTAATTTGCCGGTACACTTGACTAAAACTTTGGAAAGGAGCGCGGCACTCAATGAGTTAACATATTACAGTTGAAAAACTTAATATTAAGGTCTGAATGGAACCCATTTAGGCTATCAGGTGTTGTATGTATGCAAATTAGCCATACGTAATTGGATTATGCACTGTTTGCTCATACCTGCTCTACTAAAGATGTGGCTATCTTGAAAAATTGCAGTCATCTTGAAATTTAAAGTGATTTCTTGTCGAGTGACCGATGGAGTCAACTCATTCCAATTTTCATGCCGGTACCACCACAGCACCTTTATACGTTTAGCACGTTCATGACAATTGGAATGATCGCCCTGGGTTTTGGCGCCTACATGCAGTATCGGAAAATGAGAAAGATCGCCACCGAGCAGACCGACGCGAGGGAGGATAACGCAACAACTCGGAGTGCTGTGGTCGGGATACGGTCCGACATATCCGCAATCCGAGAGTATGTGTCACTGATGCGAGCTGACATAGCCAAAACTCGGGAGGAAATCGAGAGAAATGGCGACGAAAACCGCAGAGAATGAGTAAAAAGAAGAATTGGCACGAAAAGGGCTCCCACATCATCCCACCATCCCAACAAATAATCAGTACACTGGACTTCTGCTCTCTGTCAATTGGACCACACCAGACTTTGCTCTCTGTCAATTGGACCATCTTGTGACTTTGTGACTTTTGTGACATGCCTGGCAATAAGAAGAGACTGTTGTTCGCTCATGACGGAAAAAAAAAATTTTTGGACACATGTGCAGACACACACGTAATCCTTATGCTCTATCTAGAGCTGGACTTCAATTTCTTCAACTCTACATACTGCCTAACGCTGCAACACATTATGTCAAAATGTCAAATGTTGAAAAAAGAAAAAAGTGAGAAATTTCATGTTAAAAAAAAAAAAGAAAAAAAAATGTTATGTCAAATTGTAAAATTTTGAAAATACTGGAAGAATGTTATGTCAAAAATGTAACATGATGTGAGTATTGGGGGCGGGACTAGATAAGCTTTTGCTTCTCCCGCTTTCCCTTTCGGTCATGTGTATTGTATTAATTGGATTGAGATGATGACTAATTGACATGCCCGAAATGAACCAAATAAATAAATAAATAAATATATACATGTGCCGTCAAAACGGTGGAATTTATGCAAATTTATGCAAATTTGCTCATGTTGACAAAGAATTTCAAAAAACTTGCAATACATTTTTTGTTTGTTTTAATGTAAGTAATCAACTCAATAATTTTCATGGAGATATCTAAAGGTTAAAAATTTTACCCTATTCACGTGAGAAAAATAATTAATAGGCGTATAAATGGGACATATTTGGGTCTTTTTCTAAACTTTCCCCTAATGGGATTCTTCAGGGCTTTTTTCCCTCACTCAGGACATGTTGAGGATACAAAATCAGTTGAGTTTGCTTCTGTTGCAATTTGGCTTAAAATTACTCGACTATTCGGTGTTATGGAGATGTGTCATTTTCTACAGCTTCTAACTTATTTTTACATTAGGCTACAGTGGTTTAAAGGTAGAGTCTGGAGGCTTGTTCGTTGCAGTTTGAAACTGGACCCCTTCTCTCGGGCTCAACTGTGCAGCCTCCTGCCCCTGACAGCAGCAGCAGCAGCAGCAGTTGTCAGGACTGCAAAGAAAAGAAAAAGTCAGAGTGAAGCACTGGAGTGGCAGGCCGATACCCGGACATCACCAACAACAGGAGCCTCCAATGTTATGCTGTAACAAGTAGGAGGGCCATTGTGGTGAGCTGGGAAGCGGGTTCTAGTGGCCACCGCTAGCAGAAGTTAGCGTGATGGATAGCATCTGCCGCTAGTACTCGCTAGCATCCGGGACAGCTAATGGGGCTAGCAGCCCTCCTACTCGCAGCATGGAGTTTCACCTGAGCTCTGTCATTGGCTGGAGAGAAAACACGACTCTCCACCCAGAATCGTCCCTGTGCACAACAAAACAAAGCAAAAAAATACAGACGGGGGGAGGGGCCTCTGCAGACACAGTCACCACCACACAGGACTAGAAGCCCATAGGTGTTGATTAAGCCAGATTTCATTTGTATAAGTCTAGAGCTTATTTTTGAGCAAAAACCTCCAGACTCTACCTTTAATTAACATGACCAATTTGGGGGTAAATTAAAGTAGCTGAACCCTGAAGGAGGTTCAGATATGGTACAGTCCGAAAATCGTATCACATTAGATTTTAACTGGCAAGGGTATTACTGTATTACATTTTCCATTACATGATGATAAAATGAATATTTCATGCCCCCAAAACCATCATTTGTATCCTTTTAGAGGGGTCCATTAGGAGGGGGTCAGACCCCCCCACAGTAATTGTGATGGGTAAATGATGAATTACAGGGAGAATGGAGGCTCTCTGTCTTCCACTTATCGTCTCTTGGCTGTAAAACTAACCTTGGTGTCCCAGCTCATGTGGCACTGCGACACAAACACACCTCGTAACCCATAATCTCTTGTTTATGACAGAGACTGCACAAATATACACACCGTAACATTGTATATGATAAATAAAATTATTCACCACTCTAATAGATTGTTTTCTCACCTGCTTCGTTAAAAATAATTGCTCATGGCCAAGAGGAGGGTTAGCAACACAGAGGAGAAGAGGCTGAGCTTGTATAGTTCCCCTTTAAAAGAAAAGTATAGAAGAAAAAGTATTGGTATCGGGATATTGGCCCTGTATTTACGAGGTATTAGATTAATTCCAGATTTTGCAGTATGACACAGCCGTATTAGAGGCAGACCTTTATTAGATATCCATAGCTGGCCATCTGTGTTGCAGTACCATGTTCTGTTCAGTGTAACTCTTTATTACCAGGGCTTTCATGATGCTACCATAAGGATTGTTCTGACCAGTCCAGTGATGTGGTCCCCACTGGGATTTCTCTGGGTGCTCCTCATGGCACAGTCCATATAGTCTAGTAACTAAAATAATACAAAATGGACTTTAACTGTCAGTGCTCATATTGCTATGACAATGTGTCAATGTGACAATGTCTGTTGACAGCACAATGTGTTATAAAAGTTTATAAAAAGGTGTTGTGGCCCGCATGGCTGAGCAGTGCTCTCCATGGTACTGAAAGGGGGATTTAATTCTGTCGTGTTGGATTAATAGCTAACCTTTTTAGTTTCGTTGTGTATGACCACATCCCCTGTGTGTCAATATGTGGAAAAGAAAAGTCCACCAGGGACTGATACTTATCTGATACCTGACAATATTTTCACCCACATACACTCCACAGCATATTCAGACAGTACCATACAGTTAGTCCTAAGGTGAACAAATATTCTAATAGATATGTCACCACAGACCACGTGTTTTTAATTATTTTTTTTTCGTCTTGCTTTTTTTTTGGCTCTCCAGTACAAACTCCAGTTCTGTTGATCTGTATCAGTTGTGGCCATGGGCTGTTTGGCTGAGTAAGCTCATTAAGTAAATACAAAACAGGATCACAAATACTTGATGCATGTGCTTGTGGGTTTGTGGTAGAGAAGGCAAACACCTACATATTAAGAAAGTGAAGCTGTGCAACAAATGGTGTTAAAGTTGGCAGGCGCTGTGTGTTTTTTTTTATACAGTTGCCCTGGAGATACTTTATTCTCAGGTCCGTTTCAGTGCAATAGTCTGTTTGTGATAATGGTTTCAGATGGATACAGTTCCATACATACTGTTTTACTGCTGTGTCTCTGGTGCTGATCAGTGCTCACTCAGCTCAGGGAGTTTTTTCCTGCCTCCTGTTGTTCCTCTGCTCACGTTCATTCTGACTTGAAGTGTGTGTCATTACCCAGCCTGCTCTGTCATAGCAGCCCGCGTGTGACTGTGACGCTTTCACCCTGAGCACCACAGGGTTACACTTGTTATGAAATCAGCAAGCAGAGCAGTCCATCTCATTACTTTATATTCATGTGACGAGCGTACAAATGTCAGTGAGGTGCTAAACTGCATGAGCACGGAAAGACAAGGCAATAATTTGGTTTTAACAAGAAGAGGTTTCAACAGTAAAGAGATGAGGAAAAAATATATTCATGAATAAAAAATATGAGGTCATATCAGGATATGACTGTGCCTAGGGGTGGGCGATATGGCGATATTAGATCGTGAAGGATTAGAGCGTGTAGACGATCTGCCAAAGTGCAGAGATCGTAGGATCGTCTGGGGCACATTCTATAAACTGCAGTTCTATGCTGCAAAGCGCAAACAAAGGACATTTGCAAAGTTTGCTAAAAGAGATAACAACAGTTACTTTAGTTTGTATTTTTATTTGACCCTTTTCAATCAGCTATTTAGTGTTTTGATACACTTAAAATCCTGTTAAAATGACTGTGTTGAATAAAACAAACAGTAATGTCTTCATTAATATTTTACTTTCATGTTTATTGAAAGCTACCTTTTATGTTGCAAGAGTGCACTTTATAAGAGTGTTGTGTTACCTTTTACTATGTTTACGTTGTTTGCACATGTTGGCAAAACTGCAACTATTTAGATTAAAATCTGTTCAGAAAGGTTCTTTGGCCTAAATTGTCTGTTTTTCTTTTTTCGATTTAAGATCGTGATGAAATCGAAATCGTGACTTTATTTTTAAAAAATCGTGATATGATATTTTTGCCATATCGCCCACCCCTAACTGTGCCCCCCTCAGTTTATGTCATGCAGTCACTGTCCCTCTCTGTGTAGGATCTGTTGCCTTTCGCTCTCATCTGTATCTCTGTGTAGTTTGTTTTTGGAGAGTTCAAGTTCAAACTTTGGTTGGGTCATCTAAGGACACTCAAATCTGAGGCTGCCCCAGCTTTGCCTTGGCTCGCTGCCTTGGCCACTCGTGCTCTTCCTGCGCTCTGCAGCAGGCCTCTTCTACACACTCTCTCTCTCTCTCTCTCCCTCCATCCCTCTCTGTCTTTGGTTCCGTATTTAGCGCCCTCAGTCCAGACTGGACTTGCATCAATATGCTGCTCCACCGCAGGAAAGCTGGGATCCGGCTCATGAAGTGGTTCTTGTTTTTTTTCCCAGGTGTGTGTGTGGGGGGGGGGCTGGCGTTGATGGCGACCATGAAGGTTATGTAAACATGCTGAGTCTTTTAAAACATTGGTTCCCAACCTGGGGGCGTCAGAGATTTCAGGGGGTCCACTGAGCTTTGTCTGTTCTGAGGTTGTGAGGTCATCAAAATTATATTTGTGCATGTTTAAATTTTAAAATCCCAATAACACACCTAATTGTGAAATCAAAATCATGTATAAACAAAAACCTGAACCAGAAAGATAAAATAAAAATAAAACGAAATAAAATAAAACAAAATAAGAATAAATGAATCAGATTTATAATTCATAATGGATTCAGAATGTAAATGGGTGGGGGGGTTCAAGGAAAAAAGGTTGGGAACTACTGATTTAAAGGATACATCCACTAATTGGAGATGGGGAAGGACACCATCGCTCTGATAGGTCTTTCAAATTGTCCACTGTTTTGATGGACAGGGTTGTAAATATTCTGTCATTATCTACTATTAGTACTCATTACTCATCATGTCAACAGCACGTTAAACAGATTAATGATTTGTTTGTCTACGGTGACAGTGGAGGACACTAAGCACTGTGTGTTTGAATTTAGAATTTTTACAGATTAAGATTTCTATTTATATGTTTATTATGAACAAACCAAAAGCCTGCTCCTTCAGTGTAACACATTGAGGCCGGTGCGAGGTGCTCCTGTTGAAAACATCCACTGCATCACACAACAGTTGGCCTTTGAAAGGAGCCAAGCTGCCGACGGTATCCCCCTACATAATAAAAATCAAGATGTTACTTTTTGGCATGAATTATTACTTGAGGCATTCAGCAGTTTGTGCAGCCTGGCTGCAGGACATGGAAAAAGCCCTGGCTGCAGGACAAGAGGAAAATGAAAGAGAATGGTTGCCTTCTCCTCTGCAACAGAAGGTGTCTACAGGTGCTGTGAGCTGCTAGCACTTGCGCCATTTTATTGAACAGTGACTGGTGTCTGTTTAGGTGTCATTTCAAAGCTTCTGCCAGTGGTTCTCTGTTGTCATATGCTCATGAACCCTGATGTTGTTGTCTTTCCTATGTGTGATGCCAGAGCATCCTTAGATCACTTCTATGAAACCACTGCACACCTGTGGTCTGGCCTCAGGGAGGTGTACAGCTGACAGTATTAATGTGAATTTCTGAACATTAAAGACGAACTATGCAGGATTTGTAGCTTAACTCCGCTACATTTCTTTTTTTTTACCTTAATTAAACGTCTCTACCGCCACACCGCCACACAAACGTAACGCGCCCCGTAACCCATAATCTCTTGTTTATGACAGATAAGACTACACAAATATACATGTCGTAACACTGTAAATGATATATAACGTTATCGACCGCTCTATTGATTGCTTTCTCAGCAGCTTTGTTCTAAATAAATGCTATATCTATCTACTGTTTGACTTTAACTGTGTCATTAAATGTCACTATCGTTGCTCAGTTTGCTTTGAAAACTAGCGAGCCAAGCCAAGTGACTGTCTACCTTTTAAAATACAGGCTGAGAAGTGAAGCAGCAGAGAGAATAAGAGTGAACAAAGAGTTATTCCTGGCAAGATGGCTGAGGGGCAAAATGTATTCCAGTGGTTTTAGCATGAGGTTGCAAAATGAACTGTAGCTTTAACATGTCAGCTGACATTGTCTTGTGTCCACTATGAGGTGGAGTGTGGAGACTAATGGCTTTCAGTATAGATTCAATCAACACAGAAGTATATTAAAGGGACATATTATGGAAATATCACTTTTTGAAGGCTCTTTAACATATATATGGATGTTTGTCTTGCATTCTGGTCTCCAAAATGTGAGAATTGATAAAACAAATCTGTAATTGTCAGACTCCCTGGGTTGAAATCCATGTGGTTTTACAAGCTGTTCCCTCAGTTGTCTGAAAATGATGTAACTAGTTTTCATATTTGCATAATCCCACCCCTACCTGGTACCAGTAGAAGAGGTGGGGCGGGGCAAACGGTGGTTCATTTGCATTTAAAGGGACAGGCACTGAAACCAGCCGTTGTGAACAGGGCTGTTTTGAGAGGATGAAAAGAGCTGTGATGTTTGATCCTTGGGGGATTTTGACCAAAGCATGTCACAGACATGTCTTTAAGACACCTGGGAACTATTTTAATTTGTGGAAAGGGGGCAGAATATGTCTCCTTTAAAGTGTCATGTCTGTGTTTGAGACAGCTTTTTGTGTAGCCATGCTGTTTTCAGTGGCATTTTAGCCAATCACAGAGGGAGACACTTAAACTGAAGGATGCTAAAATGATTTCAGACTGTTCCCTGGGCTCCCCACTCTATCTTCAACATCATGGAGATCATGTCCGTGTAGGCTCTCAGTCATCCAAGTCATGGTAGTCAATCAGTGCTAGAGTTCTTAACGATGCTTCACCTCTCACCCAGAAGCTTCTTCAGTTCAGGCATCATACAGACTCTCCATTGACTGGTATGTGTGAATGTGCTTAGACGGGTTAGCCATACTGTCTTTGGCTAATCCCTGCGTCACTTTCTCTTCCTGTGTCACTTCTTTTTTTCTTCTCTTGTTCCCTATATACTGAGTCAGGCTGTAGAAACTGAGTACGCATGTTTCCGCGGTTCATGTATGCGAGGCAAAGGAGGGAAAAAATCTGCAAACTTCTGAATTCTTGGTGAGTGGTTGTTTTTCAACCTTTATATGCACTTGTCAGGTAGATGCTATAATATATGTGCAGTAATTACCTTTCTTATGATTTTAAAAGATGCGCTGTGGAGATTAGTTTATGGAAAAACAATAACAGCTGATTCATCTCCAGCAGAGCTGCAGAGGAAGTATGCATTTGAAGTTGTACTTGCAATTCCTTGAAACCTTGAAAACAGATTAAGGAAGCAGCATGTTTATAGTGGGTGAATGAAAAATTCCACATTTGTGTCTTGACAGTTGTGTTTTCAGAGAAGATGTATTAGGGTAATTACATTTAAGGATATGTGAGTAATGAGGTGATTCATCCAGATTTGAAAGGAAGCAAAACAAAGGCTTTGATGCCTGTGACAAAGCCATCAAACTGCTCTTAATGCTGGATTGAGACTTAAGTACCTTAACCTTCAGTAAGTCCCGAGCACACTGTAGATGTGTATCGAGTCTGTTTCGATTTAAAAAATAAACTTTTGGAACAAAGATTTATTGGTTTTCAGTGAATGTGTTTTCCAAAGCTTAAATCTTTGGAGCAGGGTTTGTTTGTATGTGGTGTGAAGCATAATACAGTATGTACTGAATGTATCCAAGGCAGCCCATTCATGTGTTTGTGTCCTGGGTGTTTCCAGATGTGACAGTCAGTGGATCAGTTCACTAGCAAGGACCACGCCACAACAATGTGCCATTAGACGATTTAATGGGATGAAATGATGAACATGAATGAATGATATTGTACAGAGTGGTAAAGGTGCGGGAAGGTTGATGTCGTCGCATCTCGTCTGGGAGGATGAACCGGAGACCGGCGGAGGGAGACTCAGAGTGGGGGTTTTCCATCTCGGCGTTGTTCCGCCCGAGCTGGATTCGTGCCCCCCAAACGAAAGGAAATGCGTTGGTTAAGAAGAAAGGGATGGAGGAAGGGAGGGGAGGATGGAGGGATGAGAGTGAGGATGATCCGGGAGGAGGCTGGAGCCGGGAGGCGCTTAGACAAGGAGAAGAAGGGAGGGTGGGTCGAGAAATCGAGGCAAACAGAGGGAGGAAGGAGTTGACCGGGTATTTGTAGGCTTGACCGGTGATTAGAGGTGTGGTTGAGGCGTGGCCCTGCTCCTGAACTTAAGTTAACTCCAGTTAACTTTCATATTGATGTGGTCTTTGGTTACAACTCAGATCCACATGAAATAAATGAGCACAGTAATGCCTGTGATATAATTCCAGAAGTAAAAAAAAACACAATACAATGTATGAGATGCCTTCATCTCAACACCAGTCAGTCATATGGAAACTATAGATAATAAGGCTTCATAAAACTGAAGTCATTATGAAGTAAATAAACATCCTGATAAATATAGAACATACTGTATAGCTAATGAATTGTAATGTCATTTTTAGAAGAGTGATGCTTTTTTTTTTTATAATGAATTCATTATTTTTTATTTTCATAGAAAGATCAGTTCCTTATTTGTATTTCAAATCTCTTTTTAATTTCATAATGGCAGTTTCTGAGCAATCACACCTTTTTTATTTGTGTGTAATCCTAAATTTCCTCATGTCATTTAATTTGTATGATTTATTTCAGTGTGTGTGTGTGCCACTCTCTATCCATGAGGGTTGATTGACCAGCTGTTACCAGCAGTTGTTTTCCGTTGTTGAGTGATCTGCTGTGATCTTGGGAATTGTTAGTTGTTTCAGCAAGTGCCAGAAAAAGACACGTGTATGTAGAAGTGGTAGGGCAAAGTCCTGTTGTAATGATGAGAGGAGCAAAAGAGGAAGCAGCAACACAGTGATTTCCTGTTTCAAACTCAAAGTCAGCTTTGCTTCCTTTCACTGTTGTGATTGTTTTTTTAATAATCATATTTGAATAATAATGGATTTTGTTTGTCAAAGGTCAGAACAGAGATTCTGCCTTCTGAACTCAATATCTCAGGAACCTCTGAGGGGAGAAGTCGGCTTAGACTTAAGGAGGAATTTAATTTGAATTGCAGGTCAAAGGTCAAAGTCACTGCACAAAACACAACAAATCAAGAGCTGCTGAAGCACAGTTGAAACCAATTAGATAAATGAATTGTAGACTATTGATCCATGTTCTTCGATATTTGTTTTCCTCACAATTCTTTGTTTAGTTTCATTTAAGGGACAGATGACAACTAGCCTTTTGGCTAAACCTGGCAAATTCAAGAAATTAATCAATCAATATGCTATGGCCCTGTCAAATAAACAGGTCAATTAATAAATAAATGGTCCAATAGAACAAAACTGATTGATGAATATTTCCATTAAAATGGGTTTTTGTTTTTCAAAGTTCAACAGTGCACTCCAAACTTCCTTCGCCTCTTAGGTTGGTGTTTTTAATTGGCATTTGAGTAAAACCGCCTGGAACTAATGATGTGTTGTATTTGGTTGAATAGAAAAAAGGTCTTTGACATTTTTCTTGGAGGAACCCCTGTGGATGGGAAAACACTGCTGTTGATCAGAAGTTATTGTGCTGCATACAAATTTAAAGTTCAGTGTGGAGAGCAAGCCAGAATTTAAAAGACACATACAGATTCTCCAGTAAAAACTGTAATTTGTCCTTTCTTCATCTGTCATTTGGTTCACCATGACCCGAGCACTTTAACTAACTTCAGCACTAAGCATCATTTACACTAGCTTAATGCATTCACACAGTGTCCTGGAGCTGCAGCCTTGGAAAACATACTGCTGTCCAAACTGTTTATACTGTCATACAATAATATTGTTAGTATAAAGTACATAGAGCATGTCCTGATGACTAGGCAGTCATAAGCTTATTTTGTTATGTGTGAAGTATCCCACACCTACATGTTAAGTCATCTCTAATCTTCCTCTAGTAGCCTAATGCTTGTCTAGACTTGGTAGCAGGAACACTCCTTTTTTCAGTTTACTCATTAGATGACTCAGCCTCAATGAAAGAAATGAAATGAAACTAATGAGTAAACCATTTTATTTTGATCTGTATTAAACGTATCGTAACGTATCGTAACATGTATTAAAAGTCTTTAAACATTACATTTGAATAAATGAAATCATCTATAGCCAATGAAACTCAATGATCAAAAACTGAAATTTCACAGTACCAGGATTGGATATACCTTTCACCATGGTTGTGCTTTACCTGGTACGATATGTGTCAATCAGTGGTTCAGGGTCTGGACAGGATTCAGCTTATCTTCATCATGAACAGGCCAAAACTGTCATCTCAAATCAAATTCAAATTTTATTTAGGCCTATATAGCACCTTTCAAAGCAAATAAATGCCGTTCAAAGTGCTTTACATTTTGATTTAAAAAGTATTTATATATACTGTATATAGGAGTTAAAACAAGAAAAATAACATGGAGACTAATGCACGTAGATTAAAAACAACAATAAAATAAAATAAAATATAGCAATAGAAAATAAATAAATAAAATAACAACTTTTAACAACAATAACATTTTATATAATAGAATAAAATGCAGGATAGAAATATAGGGCAAAATATTAAGAATAAATAAATAAAATAAATAAAACCTCAAACACTAAAGAGAAAGATAACAATAAGAAAGAGTATAAAACTGTATAATAGAATAAAATCACTATGAGACTATAACATAAAAGCCAGATTAAGAAGATGGGTTTTTAGCCTACGTTTGAAAGTGTCAATGTTTGTCTGGTACTGAAGTGTAACAAGGAGCAGTCCATTTCCTGTAAGGGCACCCACACTCTACAGAGCTGCAACCTCCTTTAGATGTCTACCAGACAAAAAGACATCAAAGTTTTATTAACCTTTGGTAGCATTTCTAACTAGGGGGCCACTTGCTTAACCAAAGCATTGAAGCATGTGGACAAAAATGTGAGGTTTTCAAATGGCAGACTCTTTTCATTGGTGCATAATCACCTGGGGAAATGTGATTGTGTAACGTGATCTACAGCCTTGTTTTCAAAACTAAAAAGCCTCACAATTTTATCATGGAGCCTGCTTTAAGATGTAACTAGATATTCAATAGTTTTGTAAATGCGTCTTTTCATTTTCTGTGTCAAAGTGGGAACATGATTCACGCTCATGAAATACCTCAAAAGATGAAAACATTTTTACTTGACACTGCTGGGTGAACTCTACCTTTACTTGGCCTCAGTTGAAAAAATACACCAACTTTAGGGCTAACTAATTAGACACTGTAGAGCTCTCTGAAACGTTACAGTACTATCAGCTGGAGCCATGACAGGGCTATCAGCAAACACTCGCACACAAATGTTCCGTTTTATCTGTTGTGGTGATGTCTGTGTTTGGTGAGATTTTGAAAAACAGTTTAATTGAAAAATTGGCACATAATCCAGACTGACATTTTATTATGTATCAAAGCCGGCTTGTCACACTACCAGAATTTCAGAAGTTGCTACAAATACCAATATTTCCAAGATTCCCAACACCACGATAAAAATCAAACAACAGAACCCCCCAAAAAACTGTTTCACACCAAACCCTTAAAGGGACATTGTGTAACTTCTCCTGTTATCTATTCACGAAAATCGATTATTTGGTTCAAAAGTATGTTTTTCATTAATCAGTAATCACCCCCATCAACAAACTGAAGTGTTCCTTTCAGCTCTGAATTAGCCGTTCATATCATTCATATCTACATGGAGCGGGTAAGCTCGGTGCTGGCTGCCATGTTGTGTCACCATGTTTTTACGTTCAGTGGCAGCGTGACGGTAGGAAACCACGGAAACTCAGCGGAGACACCGGAGCTGTCGGCTCAGGTCGAGGTGGCGTCTGTGAAAAGTCACCGCGGTAACGCAGTGAGGAGGAATGGAGCGTTACACTGATGCTGCATTCACGTGCAGTTGGGCAGACGGCCGTTGCTAACAAACCAGATGTCATTTTAGTCACAGAAGTCGAGAGAAAACCGGTAAAACGTGGGTCAGGTAAACAATATGACATCGCCATGACAACATGTTGTCACGTGTATTGTTTTGCCTCGTGCTGATGGACGACTTGTTTACATACATGTAGAGGCTTGTTTATGCCGTTAACGTGCAGCAGCTGTCGTCTGTCTGCCGTCTGCCCAATTTCACGTGAATGCAGCATGAAAAATACGATTGAGTTGCTTGCGATTACAACCGCAACGCTAGATGGGAGTAAATCCTACACAATGTCCCATTAACTGTCTCACAACCATGATATATCAGGGGCCTGCCATGTAAAAAAAAAAAAAATTTAAAACGACAGTGTCACGACTTCCTGTATCCGGCCCTTCAAATTAAAAGCCCTCTTGCCTTTCATACACAGATCATTTGTATAGATTTTGACTTAATTTTTGACAAAACGACGACCAATAACCAATGAAATTTAGTTAAACTAATGACATTTTGGTCGACTAACGCTTGGGTGGCTATTTGGGGGCAACCCTAACCAGACTCATGATACCGAAAACAAGCGGGTATCCACATATTTTCTGCGGGTTGGCCTCAACTTGGTTAAGTATCGGTTCTCATGATAACCCTATGTAAAGGGAAACTTTATATTTTTGTCAAGACATACAGAGCTCACTGTAAGTTCTGCAGTGGACTAGGTAAACCAAATGGTTCTATTGAAGATTACCTGAATCAAAAGGTAGTACATTTCTTGAGAATCTCACCTGCTGATGAGCCTGATGTTGATCAGTTACACACAGTCATTCTACTTGTGACTCAGGACACAAGTGTCTGACCCATTTTGACTTGCATCTAACTGCAGATCTCTTCCTGTAACATCTTTATGCTGACACACACCTCGCTCTCCATGTCAGTAAAAGTTCAACACAGATACAGCATCAGTTCAGCCTGCGCTCGTCTTCTAACGAGTGTTTCAAAGCAGCGTCGCAGAACTTTGATTGAAATGTTGTGTAAATGTCAGACTGGAGCCGGAGGAGACGGTGCAGCCCGGCCTCCTTCACCACTTCAACGTCCTCACAGATAAATGAGCAGAGTCTCTGAAGAGAGAGGCGCTCTGCATGTGACTGCAGTTATCTGCAGTGCAATAAACTAATGTTGTTCTTTACTCTTTCTTTTTCTTCCATATGACTGGATCGTGATGATCAACCGTTGACTCGACCATAGGTAAGTTCAGTTTTTCGTATCCCTTCGTTAATGAACTGTACCTCTGTGGACTGTGTTCAGCCTTCTCTTCTCTATGAGTATATTTACCTCCTGTCATGATGAAAATTCTTTTCTAAGCTCTCATTCAATGTTCATACAGTATGTTTCACCGGAGTACTGAGTCTCCACCTCTGGCTGCACTGTGCACGAGCAGCTGAAAATGTATGCTTCATTGATCATTACAGTCTGGAACCGTTCCCTCCTGTTTGCCTTGCCATCGTTTTTTAGAAACCAGTCTACATGACAGTTGGTTCTTTGGGGTGGCAGCTGTTCATCATTTGCAAACTGAATCCAGTCTTTGTGTTTTTCTATTTTAATCTACTCTACCATTGACCTGGCCCCTATCCAATTTCATTGATTTTTTTTTTTAATTCAATTTAATTTTTTTATTAATATTTATCATCCAGTATAAAGTTGGACGAGCCCCTTTTTGTCCGGGGTTGATTTGAGTCTCCATATTGATGACTTAAAATGTAATCTTGCTTCCGATTTCTTAATCTGGCTTGAGTCTTTTGATTCTATGCAACACCTACAGTATGTGGCCCCACACACACGTGGGCACACTGTGGAGTCTGACCCTAAATCTCTCTGCCACATGAGACACACCTGGGTTATAAATGAAGCCACACCTTTTCACTTCTCATTGTTATTTAACTTCAAGTGTATTTCTCAGCATAGTAACGTAGACACACTGGTCCAGTCGTTTGACAGTGATTGTGTGGTAAATGAAGTGGCTCCCCTTGTGTTCAGGATGAAGAGTGAGAAATCATCACACTTTGATTGATCTCATATCTTCCAACAAAAACCCTGAAGTTCTGTTCCATACTATAAACAACATTGTCTCTCCTTTAGGGTTGCAAAGGGGCGGAAAATTTCCAGAAACTTTCCACGGGAAGTTAAGATGGGGAATTTTGGAAATATTCCACATTGGAAACTTTCCATGGGAATTATGTGAATTAATGTGAATTATTGGGAATTTATGAGAATTAACTGGAAATTGGGGGTAATTTAAACAAACTGTATCGTATCCAAACATAAATGTAAATATTTTGTCATAAGCAGACATCCATGCAAAATAATACAATTAAAAAACATGACATTTCAACAGATTTATTTGTGAGTAGAACTTTATCAAGTTGTACAGTAATTATTGTATGAACAATCAATTATTTTACTAAACAACAAAAACATGAATGTAAAATATTACCCCCCAATCAAAAAGTAAAATGTTCCTGTTTATTCCCATATATTCCTGTTAATTCCCATATATTCCCGTTAATTCCAATGGAAAGTTTCCAACTTTGAAAATTCCCGGAATTTTGCAACCCTACACTCCTTAACACTCCTAAGCACACAGAAACTTGAGATCCCTGGACTTTGTGGACTCAAGTTAAACCTTTCCTGTTCACACAGACTCTTGGCTGTTTTGCAGTTTTGTTTTAATCCAGAGCTTGTAACGGTTTCCCTTTGTATATTTTACTAGGTGTTTTTATAATTCAGTCAATCAGTCTGTCTCATTTGTAATCTTATGTAATCGACTTGTACAAAGCTTTTGTGCAGTTGCCTGTGTTTAGACTACATTGAACTTTGTTAAAAAAAAGGTGTAAGATAAATAAATGGGTACAATTTTGATATCCCACATAGTGAGGTGTTGAAGATGCGTTGTGGACTCACAAGTAGACCAGACTCAACATTTTCGTTTTCAATTCAATTTTCGTTACAATGACTTAGATCCTGGCCAAAGTCTGCATGATATGAGGAAAAGTCTGTGTGAAGTGAATCTGCAGCACGTAGTTTCCCTTTCAGCTCAGCGTTAGATTCTCATGCTTGTGTAAATCAAACTGGTGGATGGAGAAGTTGAAAATGTTGTTTTTCTGTATGATTTTATCTTATTGGACTGGTGTGTAATGAAGGATGCTAATCGTTTTGATACTGGCATAGGGCGATGAGGCTCTCAGATATGACTGTGTGAGTGTGACAGAGAGAGAGAGAGAGAGAGAAGTTCTTTCCAGTTCACTTGGCTCAGGTGCTGTGGCTGTACACATAATGTGAGTCATGTTGTGTGTAAATAAAACTACTTCAGGGCTGTGTTTATTGCACATGCTCATGTCACAGTGACGATGACAATAGGATTAAGTGGTGGACACTGTTTGAAGTCTTTTTAAATGATGCACCTAAAACAACAAGAGAGCACACATGCAGAAAGGCTGCAAAGCTCAGCGTTGATTAAAAGCGATTACACATCTGTGTGTCGCAGATTTCAAGTGCTTTGTAAAACATGTGGTGGCTGTTTCCAGATTTGAAATGATTTGCATTATCTCCCATCTCTGACCCAGCCGGCAGAGCCCTTGTTACATGTGCAAATGTCGAATCGAGTTGTTTTGGCTTTGTTGCTGAAACTGTTCAATCAGCAAACCTGCAGAAACCTCACTGAGTCTCTTTCCTTCAGATTCGGGGCCTAATTCCAGATTCCTTGATGTAGCGCATGATTTACACAAAATGGATAACACGGGGCCCTGTGTAGGTTAACACACTACCTGCGCCTGTGCCTTTAGCAAAACCTCTAGTTGTGTGGCTTAATGTGATCCTATTATAATCGGGAGTGGATTTATGTTAGGTATGAGGAGCTTATGACCCTCCTGGCAGCCGGTGTGGAGCTGCGCTGTGTTTTCATGCTTCAGGGGAAAGTTGAAAAACGCTCTCAGGCCTGGATGGGGTTGAATTATTCATGTAGATGGAGGGAGAAGAGCTGTAAAAGCCTTCATCTTCACTTTTCTGCCCCTGGCTGTGCTGCTCAGTGGAGTGCTAGGGGTGAGCGGGGGTAAGAAGACACGTGATTATCCTTGTAGAGTATGGATAGCAGATTGAATAGCTGCAGAAGAGCAGATTGCTCTGCTAATGATTATACCAATTGTGTCTTCCTTGAAGAGTCAAAGCTAGATTGAAATTTCTTGTGTTCCATATCTGAACATCTGTTTGTTTGATTTTTTTTTTATATTCTGTTTCCTCGTTATGCTGCTAGTCGTGTTGACATTTTCATAAAGTATAAACAGAAGCTTGTAATATGAGAAAAGGTTAGGGTTGAGTATAATGCTAGCAGGCATAGAGACAAACTGGAAGTGCCATAATTTAATATTTAGTTATATGGATGACCAACTTGGATCAGTAATCCATTGGTTACTTTGGGTTTGAGATGATGAGAGAAGTTATTCCACATGTTTGACAGTCAACAAATGGCAAGTAAAAGCCAAAAATTGAAACCGAACTAATCATGTTCACCAACACAATATGTGTATCCAGTGGTGTGCCAAAATCAAGTGTCTGTAAAATGTTTTTCTTGAGAATTTCCATAAGTGTGATGTCTACCAATTTGTATCCTACATCAGAAAAGTCACTTGAACGCCTCACAGTGATTTAAGGTCAATGGGGGCAGCACTACAGGTTCTGCTAGCCTTTTGTTGAAAGACCACACATGTGATATAACAAGCATTAGTGACAGAATCATCAGCCAATCAAATCTCGATGTTCAATGGCAGGACGTCCTCTGGGCCCAGCGACGCATTCCGTACCAAAGTCACCTTGAGCAAAAAGAAATGGCAGCCGCTGTCACCGATCCGGATCTAGTTGTTGATCTTCTGAAAACGCCCTTTTCAAAGCGCTCCTTCCAAGACAAAAGAGAAATAATTGAGAGAGGAAGACCTACGCCCAACCTGGATTCATTAACAACGGCAAGCAAAGGGTTGGTGCACCATTTCAAAGACGGCCACTATGAGCGCTACGAGTGGCTAACGGCCAGTGCCGAGCACAGCAAGCTGTTTTGCTGGCCGTGTTTACTTTTTAATACCAGTAAAGGGACATGGAATGATTCTGGCTTCGGCAGTCTGAACAGCTTCACCAAGGCAGCTCTCAAACACCAAAGCGCCGAGCGCCACATCATGTCAGTGGTGCATTTGAAAACATTTGGTGAATGTCGAGTGGATTTGCAGCCGGACGATCAGAGGAAACAGGAGATGAGCATCCACAACGAGAGGGTCAGAAGGAACCGAGATATCCTGAAGCGCCTCATTGACTGTGTCCTCTTTTTGGGACGACAAGAACTGTCTTTCAGGGGACACGATGAATCCAGAGATTCGCTGAATAGAGGCAATTATTTGGAACTGTTAACGCTGCTAGCTGAGCATGATGCCGACTTGCGGCATCACCTTGACACAGCCACAGTTTTTACAAGCTCATTAGGAAAAATTCAAAACGACCTAATAAATTCAGTGGCCGAGGTGTTAAACCATCACATCAGAGAGGAGGTTAAACAGACAAAGTTTGTGGCCGTCATCGTCGATGAGGCGACTGACTTCAGTAACACAGTCTCCTTCGTCTTCAGGTATGTGACTGAAATGGGGGTCAAGGAGAGGTTTTTAAAAGTTGAGGACATTACGGACAGAAAACAATCCCAGGATCTAGCAGGGCTGGTCCTGGATCTGCTGGAGAGCTACGACTGTAAATCCAAATTAGTGGCTCAGTGCTATGATGGAGCGGCGGCGATGGCGTCGGGGCTAAACGGAGTGCAGGCTACCGTCAAAGACACAGTCCCCCAGGCCCTCTTCCTGCATTGTTATGCACACACCTTGAACTTAGTGATGTCCCAGGGAGCATCCAAAATTAAAGAATGCAAGATATTTTTTTCAAATCTTTGTGGATTATCAGCATTTTTCACCGGTTCCCCCAAACGCACCAAATTACTGGACGAGTTTTGTCAGAGACGGCTGCCGCACGTCGCGCAGGTGCGGTGGAATTCTAACTCCAGACTGGTGTGCACTGTCCACGACAAAAGAGTTGAGCTGGTTGAGCTTTTCCAACATATCCTGGACCGTGCTGAAGATTTTGACCGAGACACTGTACACCGTGCATCTGGACACCTGTCTCAATTGAAAAGTTTTGACTTCTGCTTTTTTCTCTTTTCTTTAACCGGCATTTTCGACATTGCCGATGCACTCTTTGGGATTCTGCAAAGCAAGGCCACAGATGTGCAGTTTAGTCTGGACAGAATTGCAGATTTTTGCCAGAGCGTGGAAAGGGAGCGGGCTAAATTCAGTGACGTCTACGACAAGACCGTGCAGGCGGCGGGACAGCCGAGGGCACCGCGCGGACAGCCCGACGCGCACGCCTACTACGGAGAGCTTCACATGGCTGTAATCGACAACATGCTGGCGCAAGTTAGGAACAGATTTGAAGATCACCAGAGGCTGATGTTTGTCGGATTGCTGGACTCGAAGCATTTTGAAAAGTTCAAGCAGACGTTTCCAGAGGCAGAGCTCAGGAGTTTGATGGAGAGCTACCGTGCACAGTTTGACTTGAACAGACTCAGGGCTGAGCTCAAGGTCATGTATAACATGTCAAACTTTCACGGCAAAAGCACAAGTGATCTCCTGGTGTTCCTGAGGAGTACAGGCCTTGCAGACAGTATGACAGAACTGTATGCACTCACATGCCTGATCCTAACCATCCCAGTGTCCACAGCCTCCGCGGAGCGCTCGGCCTCGGCTCTTAAACGGATAAAAACTTACGCAAGGAGCACAACCGGACAAACAAAGCTGTCTTCTTTGGCGTCTCTCTCCATTGAGAAAGAATTGCTCAATCAACTGAAGCAAAAAGGACGACTGCATGAGGACGTTATTGAACGCTTTGTCAAAAAAGACAGACGCATGGACTTTATTTACAAGTGACGGGTGAGTGCTGTTTGACGAGTGCTGTGTCAGGCACATTGTGGTTCTCATCTGATAATCAGCATTATTAATGGCTAGTGCAGATTGTTATTAAGGTTTGTGTGGTAGTTGTTGTATGTGGATGTCCAGTTTTAATGTTGTGGATCATTTTACAGTGTGTATGAGCAGAGTGACACACACTAGTAGACAACTTTATTGATCCGTGTAGCAAAAATGACTCTGCATTTAACTCTCCTGCCTACTGTTGTAATTGTTGATCAGCTGTCCTGTTGTTGAGACCGTGTGTGGCATAATATGTGCGTTATTTGCAAATGGCTGTTAGGCTGGGTTAGCCTGGTTAAGATTCAGAGAAGTTTGTGTTTTTTATGTAGGCCTATACAAAATACGAATTGTGTGCATTTGATTGTTTTGCTTGTACCTACTGTACATGTACTCAGGTATTCATCATAAAGTAAAAATAAACTGGTTAAGATGTGTATATGTAGCTCACAGTTGCGTACAGAAGGAAAGGATTGGATTGATTGTGTATCACCGCACCCTCATAAACACAGCTTTTCTCCCTGTTTGAGTCACGTCTGCCAAAGACTACAGAGCCTAGCTGTGGTAGGAAATGCCTGAGTTTTTTTTTTTTTTTTTTTTAAAGGGATCTATATATTTGGTGATCCATACTTCAAATATTTGCTTGTCTGGTGAGACATTTCTCAAAAGTCCCAGAGAGGACAAAGGAAAACAGTGAAGTGTTGCGAAACAAACTAAAGCAAAGCTATTAAATTTTTTTTTTTTTCATAGAATTTGTTCATAATAAAAATCCTTCCAGCCTTACTCTGTAACAGAAACTGTTACATCATGCACGATGACATGAAGGTCTGTTTGACATTGTGCTGTTTACAGATCCAGTTGATCAAAGCTCTGAGAGTTTATTTGTTTATTTGTTTATTAAGATCCCCATTAGCTGCAGCAACGCCACAGCTATTCTTCCTGGGTTGACACTTTTAAACTGTGGCTGCAGTCCCCTGCTTTTTGTTGGCTTTGTTTGGTCATCCCACAGGACGGGACCATCACGGACAAACATTATGAACAAACTGGTAATCCTGACAGGGACTGGGCATTACAGTACAGTTCATCTCAAAGTCACAGAGGCTGAGGCTTATTAGCAGTTGATAAAGGTCATATTTGGCTCATCATATTTCTGATTACATGCCCCATAAAACACAAAATGTGTGAAACCACCCTGTGGATATAGTCTATTCTAAGAAAAGGCAGTATTTTATATCACCATGTATGGATAATGATGTGAAACTGAAGGTTGTGTGCAGATGGGGTGGTTTTATTGTGTTGTTACTTCGGCCAAGACATGACTCTGTATTTTTCTATTAAGAGGAAAAGTTCATCGATAGAAAACATCATCTTGGTTTGGAAAACCACAAAATGTTCCTGGCCGAGCGTTGGTATCATTGTTCCTGTGGACAGCAGGCCCATCGTACTGCAGATATCAAATCAGTTTGAGAGATTCATACAATAATAAAAATGCCAGAAGATACGAGAAAGCTCGATTTTTATTTACTGAGGGTGCACATAATCACTGATCTGCACTGCACTTTCCTCATGTTTCCCTCTATTGCCATCTGCAAAAGGTTTCAACCACATTCTTGAGGTCATGGGTGTTGTGATGCAAACATTAACATTCCTAAATCTATAACACACAATCTGCACATCACTTGAAGCATTCAATCTGCAGTTCATATTGATATGTAGTAATTTAGGATTTATCCTGCTTCAGAACAGTGATTCATGAATGTGCATACAGCCGTTCAAAGGATCATCATCTGTCATTTAATCAGTTTGAGATGTCTGACGTTGCAGACATCGGTGGCAAGTAGAGCAGAACATCTGGATTGCAGTTGTGGGTCAGCACGCTTACTGTATGAGGTCCACATCCCCACTTGAATGGTTTGTCCTGGGTGGGCGATATCTAACACCATCTGTATCACAGCTTGTTTCAGGTAGGATGTACGCATAAATGATGGCGACCAGACGACACACTCAGAAAACCCAGGGATCCTGTTTCAGCTCAGATGTGACTCTTAAAGTCCTGACCAGAAGTTGTGATGCGCATCTTTGCGCTGCTTTGATGCCGTTTCCAAATGTTAGTCATCTTTTCCTGTTCTCCACACAGTACCTCTGGTTACAGACTGTCTCACAACAACCAGTCATGCATTTTGCTCAGTTCATAGTGTTCAGTGCTAGTGAGGGCCTGCAGGTAAGTCTATATGTAAATACGTAGATAGCTGTGATGGGCTGTAGCTCTGTCTTTGGCAGTGTTTGGTGATGACAGTTCTTCCTCCAGAGTCCATGCGCTGCTACACCAGGCTGTTAGCAGAGCCTTGTGACCTTTTCAAATAGCTAGATACTGCACCCTGTAATTATGTCATAAATGTGACCCGTTCCATCAAAATGAGTCGGAAGTCGCAACGTTCTATTTTTAGATAATCAGCTGATAACATGGAAAACCCATAGAAAATCAAAAAAAAATGTTTACCCTAATTTCAAAGCAATGACATTCAAAAACAATCTCCCAAAGTTTCACAGTCCAGATAATTGAGAAAAGGCACGTAAATGATGATTAAAGTTGACCTGCAACTTAAACCCTCTGAAAATGAGTGCTGCTTCGGTGCAAAACATGAAATATCTCCTGAACCGTTCATGATAGAGACGAGCTGTAAACTGCATCTGAATCGCGGGATTCTCCGCTTTCCGACGGTCATTGGATGTTGCCTCTATGACGAGAAGGGACGGATACAGAAACAGATGCTAAACCGAGTAGCATTGACGCTAACAGAGCGTAGCATCGATGCTAAACCGAACGTAGCATCGATGCTAACCCGAACGTACACGCTTGCACATGTTTTACAAAATGTCAACAAAACATGACAACTTCTGAACCGTTTATGATAGAAACGAGCCGTAAAAAGCATCTGAATTGTGAGATTCCCTGCTTTCCGAGGGTCATTGAATGCTGCATCTATGACAACAAGGGACCATATAGGGTACGTGTAATCACGTGGTACAGGAACAGATGCCAGAGTCACTGGCAAAAATTTTAACTGCTATTTTCTCAGGTTTTAGAACGGAATGAGAGAGTAGGAGATCGTAATTCAAATGGCCACATCTCGAAAACCATCAAATGTATGACTCTGACTAGGGTATCATTTTAAAGCTTATTTTCTAATCTTTCCATTGATACCAAAATCTCAACTTTGAAATTTGAGTCACTGTGACTCATTTTGATGGATCGGGTCACATATGATTAACCTGAATAGTAGATAATATAAGTAAAATCATCTATAAGATATTATAAGAAAATATTTTAAACCGTTGTTGTTATGGGTCAAATTTGACTTGGTTTTTATTTCCCCAATGTCTGCACATTAACAAACAGAAACCACAAAGCACCACCAAACACAGTTAAAATGATTTAATGCATACATAAATTGCAGGGACTAACAGGGAATGTCATACTTTAGTTGTGTTAAAATATCCCAATACAGTATATATTATGTATGGGCTATAACCATAAAATGTCATGATGTGCCGTGTCACTGCATAGTTGACTACGATTTGAAGAGACGGAAGTGCAGGAAAGGACTAATCATGCCATAAAGAATACCAATGAACCAATGCACGTCAAATGTGGGTTTTGTTTCTGTACTAGCCACATAGCCGAGTGGTTAGATTTGTGGTAGTGAAAACCTGGAGTTTGCTATTCTCCTACTCTGTATGTCTGCATTTGTTGTCTCTTAAAAACAAAATAAGATACAATAAAATAAAACACAGTACAAGCATGTTACTTTCATAGTCCCTATGGCTTTTGGGGATGTTGGAGGAGTTTTTGGACTACAAGTCTTATTGAAATGGTTGAAAAAGCTGCTTCAGCATAAAATCTGACAATCGCAACAAAAAGACATATTTGACAAACAAAGTGACAAAAAGGTGTCATGAGGTGCAGAACACAGTGGTTACCTGACATCAGGACCATCCAGTGGTGCTGTACTGTATGCATGCTCATGCATTCTCAATGTCTTCCTGGCTTATATGAATATGCATGAAAATAGAAAGGATGGAGGAATTAGAATAAAGATATGAGGATAAAACTAGAACGAGATTTGCACAAACTCATAGAAAATAATCAGACATGTAGTTGAGATCTGAGACGCTGAACAAAAACGCCAAGGAAAAGTGATGAATATAAAATAACTCCTGGCTCTGTCCCTTTAACCAGATCCGCAACAAAATTGAATAGGTCCTCTCCTGGCTCATGCCCCGTCCCTCTGCCAAGCTGTTTTGCATAATCCTGCTGACAAACAACACCAGACGAGCAAAAACACAAGCTCCTTGACGGAGGAAAAAAAAAAGAATATAAAAAAAAAGGTGAAACACAACCACAAATGACTTTTAGACACAATAAAAGGAGCTCAGAATCTCTCCCACAGCTTCTGAGTCCACACTTGGTTAAATCCGGTGACGTTGAAAGGACTGGATGGAGGTTTTTCTCTGGTGTAGGAGCTAATGAGGGTCTGCGCTGTGTGCCTGCAGCCCTCTGTCAGTCCTCCTGGCTCGTGGCTCTGGTGCCTTCACCTTTAAGAGCTGTGCTGGAATGGGAGCGTTGGGCTCTGTGGCCTGTTATGTAAGGCTTTGGCTGTGGCGCTCGGAGCTGCGTGGCCCCTGTGCTGTCCCTCTGCCAACAAGCGCAGGAGGTTTCATCACCCCAATGTTTCAAAGGGCCCTTTGGACTTTGGATATTGTTAACTGCTGCTCTGCAGTTCGCCTAATTCGTTTTCTCCCTTCTCTCCCCTTTACACCAGCCATCTGTCATCCTCCCTCTCTCTCTCTCTCTCTCCTTCTTTTCAACCCTCCATCTTTTTCCTCGTTTGCTCTCCTCTCTTTTGCTGACTCACTCTGCCCTCTGAAATTATAATGCACTGAAATAGCTGACTCTCATTCACATGCTCTTATTGCACCATTTTGTTTGTAGAGCTGATTCTTCCCTCTTCCCCTCCACTGAGACTGTGCCTAACAAGATACTCTGTATAAAGATAATAATAACCTCCCTGCATTTCTTTTTACATCAGTGCTTTAACACACAGAGGAGAGGAGGGTTGGTTGTTGTTTAACTGTATACAGTATATGTAGCTAAACTTTAAGGTACAATAAGCCCATTCTTGTAAAAGGTTAATGAATGTTTGTTTATTAGCTTGTTAACACTTTGTAAATCATTTATTAGCTGTAATCACACATGAAGGGGCAACAGTGACCTCTTTCTAGCCAAATAGTGAGCCCACATCTGTGCTGTTCAGCCACTTATCTCATCACTTACTGAGCTTTCTTTGTTTGCTCCATAACCCAGTTTTCTATCTACTGCTTCATCACATACTGTATTTGTTAACTCAGTTAGTAATTCAGCAGTTAAAGAGTTTTATCACATGATCAGACTGATACTCACTGTTGTTTACGTTGACCTGCTGTCAGCAGCCGTCCCCATTTCAATCACAGGTGTTGATTAGTTCATTTATTTATTTAGTTAAAGGTAAAGGGAATGTAAAGCATCAGACTTTGTTACTAGTTACTAGAGTTGCCAGTATTTATCTTCTGGGCAGCTGTGACCCAGGAGGTTGAGCTAACCAGAAGGTCAGTGGTTCGATTCCCAGCGTCTGCTGTCCACATGTCATGCTGAACGTACAACTGCCCCCGATGTATCATCGGTGTATGAATGTGTGCGAGTAGTTGCTTAGAAATGCGCTTTATTCATTCATTTCATTTCATTTATTAAGGACTGCACAACTAGTCGGCAGAATTTGCTTTCGGCACCGTATAGTGGCACATAGTAGCCTAGAAATCTAGACGCACCCTAGCGGCAGCAAAAATATTTGCTCCGTAGGTGGGTCTAGAAACGAGCCATAGGAACTTTTTGAGTCTCGAACACCGATTGTGTTCACCAATCACAGCGCTTTCTGTTTAGAGAGTCGTTGGGCGGGCTTAACGCGATGGCGACATACATTTTAATTGGCTTGTCAGGCTAACGTCATCCTGCTCTTTGCTCTGAATGGTCGTAGCGCTACCCTATTGCGTGCAGAGGCAGTTTGAAAGACAGTCATCATCTCGCCCCCTGGATTGAGCCAAGGTCTACCGGTCGTTTCCAGACTAGACATTTTAGTGATATAGTCTGGCTTGTCAGGCTAGGCACATAGTACTGTGTGGCACCAAACATCATCACTATACACATTTAACATACTGTAGGTCAGTAGTACCGACCTACAGGAGTGCTCAGCTTGTTGAGAATAAATTTGGCACACCCAGTCTTTGTTGGTGCATGGAGTGTGCATGTCTGTGGACTGTGAGGGGAAGCTGCACGACTTGGACAAAACCGACAGAGACACGTAGAGAACATGCAAACTCCACCCAGAAAGGCCCCAGGCTTGGGAATCAAACCCTGAAGCTTCTTGCAGGGAGTGTTGACAGCCACACTAAGCTAACCTGGCATTATTTTAAAGTGCTGCTGTTCTTGTCGAAATTATTCATAATGGATTTGAGGAATAGAGACACTGTAGCTCATTAGTAAAAGGAAGTGAAACATGTTCAATAATTGATCAGGGCTCCAGACTGCCCCTAAATGGAGGCGTTTTGCCCCTAACATTTGAGACGGTCACCGTGCTCCTACCAAAGATGGTAGTCTGGAGCCCTGGTAAATAACTGTGTAATAAAATGTGTGTATGAGGGAATACAGTGTATCTGAGGATGAGTCTAAGCGGTTGAGGCACAGGGGCCATGTGCATGCAGGTGTTTCAACAACAATAGGAAGTGACTTATTGTGGTAATAACCACAGAGTCGGCTCACTCACAAGCACGGTCAGACGCACACACGGCTCATGTACGCAATTAACACACCAAAATGCCAGAATTTGCATCAGATGGTGGAGACACAGCCCGCCACAGTCAGGGACATGATGTGCCTTCAGAGAGTGTTCAGTGAACAGAACCCAGGAACAACGTCTTAAGTCTCCTTCAGTGTAAAAGTGATGCGTGGGCACATTGTCAACAGAAACTGCTAATAGCTCATTTAGCATGCTCCCAATGATGCCTGTTTTGTTTGAGTGAAAATGTCAGCTAGGAGTTACAAAACAATCTGAATTACAACATAAAAATAATTGCTCAGGGAGTATGTGGAAGTTTTAAGCGGGTAAAACAGTTTCAGAAATCCTTAACTCAAGGTCTATTTACTGTTGTTTTCAACCACAATTATCTTGTTGTGGTCTTCCTCAGTCTTCAGTAACAACCAGGCAACTACCATCCAAAGATTGCATAATGCAGCTGAAATTTATGTGGTTCTGTTTTCATAACCTTTCATTACACTTCAATTTGTCATCAGTTGTTCCAATTCTGTCAAAATCTTTTTTTTTATTTGAGACTGTTGAATTCCTGAAGATTTGATTTGGTCTTTTTGAAAGTGAATTCAGATTTTCCATGAAAGCAGATGAAAGCTGTGGTATCGTTGGCCATTGAGCTGTGAATTGCTGCTGACAGCTGATTCCTGCAAAGAGATCGGTCACGGTCGACTTCTGCACCACCAAACTTGCCCAGCTGACTCCTGTCTGGCGCCTAACTGCCCTCTGACAGCATCTTAGAAATTAACATACTCCGATTGATGTGGATGGTGAGTGTGAGCATCTCCCCTGGCTGGTGGTTAGAGGGAAGTGGTGAATTACTGCAGAGATGTGACCCAACACTGGGAGATGTAGTCAATGAACAAGAGCCAAAAGGAATATTTGTCAGATATTAGTGGAATAGAAGTCCTGTCCTACTCTGAACTATGGTACGTACTAGGGGTCAACTGATTATTGGCATGGCCGATAATATCCGTCAATATTCAGGATTTTTACGTTAATCTGCATTGGGCTTTTTTTTTTACAGAACCAATTAAATAGATGTATTTGAAAACGTGCTCCTTTGGCTCTGATAGGCATGTGCACAGTAACTCAGGTACTCGAGTACCCGAGTAGGCAATCTGCTAATCGGTTACGAATTATTACCCAGTTAACCTAGGATTTTGCATGAATTTACAACTCTGTCTTGTAACATTCCGTTATTTTCCCATAGCGTGGTGAATGTACAGGTCACAACATGTATTGGAGTTGTTGGATTGTGTATTTGATGAGTTTGATGAGAGAAACCCAGAAATCCCATTAGCTCTGTAGCATAGCTCTGAACAGCTTGCGGCTCTGCTCCGCCGTTCTAAAAACAGCTTGCACCGACAATTAAAGGTAACAAACCTACTGCTATGACTATAGGGATTATGGCAATGGGCCAATCTGCCAAAATGTTAAACTATCCCTTTAACCACCTGATATTTTGTCTGACGAGGCTGTGTGTTAGTATGGATCATGAGTCATTCTATTTTTATTAAAGTAACGGGTTACTCGAGTAAGACCAGGTTAGGTTACTCGGTTAGAAAATGACTGGAGATGCCCATGCCTAGGCTCTGATGCAGGCGTCACCACTCTTGGCTGTGTAACAATGTCCCGCCTACAGCCCCCACTGATTGGTTACACGGCCCAAGTGATAGCCAGTCAACACTGAAGCCTCTACATGCAGTGGCACAGATAAGGAGAAGCAGACTGCTACTGTACAGCACACTTCAGTTTTTTACTTTATTGATTTTATTTAAAAAAATTTAAATTAAAAAAAAGCTATTTTGTTTATTTATTTCATTGAACTTTAAGAAGTACAGTTGGAAGATCACTGCACTTTTTGTCTTAAGATAGTTAAACATATTACTTGAGGACATTTCAACCAAGATCTGAGTTGGACTTTGTGTCACTGTACAAAAATGTTTGGTCTTTTCATCAGAGATTTTCACAGTATACAAAAACAAACAGTACTGTATTGTACTGTATTCAGATTAGTCTAATCCCAGCTGTGTTATATTTACTGCAAATGAATATTGGTTCTTTTAGCTACATATTGGTTTCCTCGATTACTAGTAATCGGTGTCGGCCCTGAAAGAACCATGTCGGTTGAGGTTGAGGTTGCATGCTGTATCCCAACACAGTGGCCTCTTCTGCTCTCACAGCTGTGCATGTGTCTTCAGCTGGACTCTCTGTCCTAGTTTGGCTTCACATTGACAAACCCACACACACATGCTTGTCTTCCCTTAGTTGTGAAGTCGCTCATTGACATTATGCAGTCGCTAACCGTTGCTAGGGACGCCGCTCTGATCAGCGCAGCACAGAAAAGAGAAACTATGCAGGATATTTACTGTATGTTTCATTTTTACCGTCATTAAACAGCTTCAGACTAATATTGATATTAGATTAATGACTTGTAACTTGTTACAAGGAGAGTGGAGGCTCCTTCAACATCGTGGCTGGAAACCAAACCTGCATCAGAGCCTCTGACACGGTGTCACAGCTCTCCTCTCGTCTCGGTGGCACCGCGGCTCCACGACACAAAAGCGCCCCGTAAACAGTACCCTTGTTACTGTAATGCAGATACGACTGCACACAATACACACATCGGAACATGTGTATGGTAATCCATCGATCCACTGATTGATTATCAAAGGTTTCAAATGCACGACCGGGAGGAGGCTCAGCAAAACAGCGGACGTGACCAGACTTGCAGATTCGCTAAATGATGCAATTATAAATCGATGAAAGTCGTATTTTCATCAACATTATGTTTAAAATTAATTATTTTACTTGTAAACCATGTAATAAGCGGGATAATGTATAGTTCGGAGGTTGTTATGGAGAAATAAACCCCGACAGGTTGTCGCGTCGGGGTTTATTCCTCCATAACAACCTCCGAACTATACATTATCCCGCTTATTACATGGTTTACAAGTAAAATAATTAATTTTAAAACTATACATTATCCCTTACCTAATAAATACCCAGGCCTGATTCTGAACCTGCACCTAAACACCAAGTCTAACCACCAAACAGCAAACACAACATGGAAGGCTAAAGACTATTATGGAACCTCCAGTGTCCATACTGACAGTGAAGGAGACAAGACCTCAGTCGGTTTTCTTTGTGGCACATTGTGTTGTTTCTTGTTGGCCCAGATTCCCCAAACTGTGTTCTGTGGATAAAAGTAACACTTTGTACACAGAGGCTACTCAGTTCAAGTATTCGTCTTTTATGTCAGCGCTCAGAGATTTGTAGCATTAACATCGTCCTGCCTGAGTGATTACACTGAGTTCAGTCATCTGCTGTCCCTTTCACGGGGGGATGTGGCTAAAGTATAATATCACTTTTGTTTTGCTGCTCCTGACTGGTTCCAGAGGCCAAAGGAAATCCATGCAGACATTTGTCAGGAACTTGGAGAATGTTCTTAGAAGGCAGCTCTTGGTGTCGGGGAAAGCGTTTCCACTTCTCTCTGATTTAATTATAATAATTTCATCATGGTGAGTATGTGCTTGGAAAAACATGAACATGCTTATAACATAAGCTGTGAAATGGGTGGTGAATGATGGTCTAAACCCTTATGGTTTAACCCAACACCCTGTTTCTGCCCCTTATAATTGATGCTCAACACAAAAGCAAACTACCAGTTTCAGTCTCGACACAACTGAGCAGCACAGCCGCTGTGTTTGAGGGAAGATTGTCTAAATTATATGTCGCTCTTTCTATTTATTGTGCCTCTCTTTTCCCCGCTGCACAGCGTTGGCTGTTTGACATAGTTCAACATGTTGGACCGTACCAAATAGGGCTGTCAAACAAACTTCGCTATTCAAATAGAATTCAATTTTTTTTTTAATGAGAAGATTCGAGTGTGGAAACTGACTTTCGAACTTGTGCGCAACGACGCAAATCAAAGTCCAAAACAGACCTCTGACGCGGCGTCGCCCCTACAGCCTGGTGTCCTGGTCCACTGTGATTGGACCACCGTCATCCACTGGTCTCTGCCTCCTCCTGCACTATATCTACAGTACATGTATACATTGTTTACGTTGTGTGTGAAATTTGGTATGCGCTTGTGTCCTTTCTATAGCGCACATTTGCCCCGGCACACATTTGTAAAAAAAAAAAAAAAAAAAAAGAAAAGAAAAAAAACAATAAGAGAAGAAAAAAAAATAGAAGCGCGGCGGCAGAAGTCACAAAATGGAAATATTGTAACCTGTGACCACAGCTGGTCACAGTGGTCTATAGCAGCTGCAGTATGACCGCTATGGCGGTCTGAGAAATAAATGATCAGAAATCAATTGTGCTTCATTTTGATAAGTTAAAGTTTCAGAAGCCATCATCAAACACATAAACACATTGGATTGACAGAGGGGGTCCAAATTAGGCACTTTATATCCTATCTATTTATATATATGTATTATACATTTCTGGCAATATCTATGTATGTGCATCTGGCCTTATAACATTTCGATTTCCCTTCATGAAGTTTTGTATTGATTTGGTAAAACTTGTTGCAAATGTTACATAACAGATTTGGTTGGAGTGTCCTCTAGTGGACGCGGGACATAGGCCTAATAATAAGCTGGTATTGGTGTATATGATGATATAATAATAAAAAGAAAAAAACATTAAAAAATTTAACATAAGAAGCATTAGAAATTCAAATATGATTTGAGGGGATGAATGACAGCCTTAGTACCAAAGTAGTTATGCTGACATATAATTAAGCAATATATCATGACAGGCCGTGGTATATGCTCATTATACCACGGCTAAGGGGCGTTCTTCGGCCCGACGTGAAGCGGAGGGATGAAAACCCCCTTAGGATGAATTAATTCTATATTCCATATAGAATCCAGTCAGAGAATCTAGCTCGTGTAACGTTGGTTTATAAAGAGTGTTAGAAAGAGAGTAGAATTATACAAAGTACAAAATGATTGAAGTCAGCGATCTGCTGAGTCTTCCCTTCCTTACCCCCAATTCCCACATACTCTGTCTCCTCTCTGTTCCGTCTCTGTTGCTGTTTAGCTCAATAGCAAACCCTCGCCCACTGCATGTGTTGCATCTCCGATCCGTCTCTGGAGCCCAGAGCAGCCGGACACCTGAGATCCTGGGAGAACTACACGCTAACGTGATAACAGCCGTGTATAAAGTAGACTTTAAAATGTAAACAGATCACTTTGACTTTCTGAGCTTGATTTTACTCTGTGATTTTGTGCCAACGAATGAAACTAATGTTGACAAAGTGATGATTTGATGATTAGAAGTTGATCCATTGTGTTATATTTTGAAATTTACTGCATTTGATTTCCTGTGTGGGGCAATCTAATTGATGTGAATTCATGCGTGATCTGGTGAAAATAGACATGTTTATTTCTGCTGGAGCTGAGACGGACTGGAGACACACACTGGGTAAATGCTCTGATCGACTCGAATGGGAGCAAATTGCTCCAGCATGCACAACAGTGCTGGAATGGAGTATGTGGAAATTGGAGGTTACAGTCACTTGTGCCAAATTCCACATTTTGACAGTTCAGTGATATTGTCACTATCTTAATCTTTCAAAGACAGTCTGCAAATTTCACTTCCCTCATGGTTTGGCCATCCAGCGTTACTTGGCATTTTGCTTTGAATTGGGTTTCATCACTGCATAAAGAGAATGAGCTGGTAGAAAGCTGGATGAGCCTGTAACCTTAAACCAGTTACTGCACCTGGTTCACATTAAAATTACAGCACTGCCGTCCTCCACCAAATAAACTACTCTCTGAGTTTGCTAATTGGTCTAGCCTTTCCATTCATATGGTGAGCCTGCACTATTAAAGGGCTGATCATACAGAATGCACTGCGTCCAGAGTTGTCAGCTCTTTAATAGTCTCTGGACAGAGCTGGGTCTTTTTGTTCTTTCGGCCTTGTCACTTTGCTAATTTGGCTGATAATATCAGCTAATGCTCTCAACTAACTAATGAAGCAAACACTCCCCTTCCCTAGTGGCACCACTCCAAGCCTTATGCTGTTTATTGATATTATCTGATGGTGGATAGATAGGATGTGCAAGAACAAGCAATATCGGCTTTTTTCCCCTTGTTTTGAAGACAAGTAATAAAAGACAGGCCTTCTTTTGTCCTCAGACTGGAAAAGGAGAGAAAAAGCTGTAATGATTCAGAGCATTCTTGAATGCTTTTCAACTATGGGTGCCTCGAGTGTTTCTTAGAACACTCTTGGTACACAGCATGGATAAAAGGTTGCATGAGTGATGTGCAAAACACTTTAACAATTACAAGATCATGGTTCCGCTCTATTTTGGTTTAATTAAGGGCGTCCTATGTTTAACAGCACCAGTAAAAATACAATTGGATTTGGGTTTTCATGCCATTGTAGTGTTGTGAATGCAGTAATCTGAGAGCAAGCACGTCATCTCTAGACTACAGATATCTTGAGTTTATTTTGCACCACATATCTCTTGTATGTGGACCAGATGGATTCGATTTTTTTTTTTGCCAAACACCCAAATTAGAAAAGAGAGGCCTGTGTCACATGTGAGCAGAAGAATCAGATTTAGGATGTGGCCCTCTTCATCTCAGTCAGACGTCTCCCCCTAGTATCCAGTTTTGCCATCTGCCGGTTACAGATTCATGTTAAAGCACCCGTTAGTTCTCCTGGTTTGAATGCGAATGCCAAGGACGGTCTCAAAAACAGCCTAAATAGAAAAGGTGGATTCAGTGAGTGGGTGGGTGGGGGCAGCGGAAAAGGGGTGTAGGTGTAAATGTGGGGGTGATGGTAAAAAGATAAGGGGAAAGAAGGGAAGAGAACGGTGAACACGGCTGAGAGACATATTGTGAAATCATTTTTAAATGCTCCAGAGTTTTTTATATCACAATCACACCAAGTATCCACATGTTCCATAGGCCTGAGGGTAGACAAGAGGGCGCAGGGACGAGAGGGTTGGGAGTGTTTGCTGTCATTCCCTTTCAATGAGGGAGAGGAAGCATTCTAATGATATGTTAGAGCTCATTGATTTCTGCATGTGACTATACCTATTTTAGTTCCTTGGTTTAAATGTGGTCCTGACTGTGTTCTGCCACAGTCCTCACCCTCGTTCTTTTTTCCATATTCTGTGCAGATGCTGAGCGAACTGCTGCAGCAGTGAATCCAGTTTGTTTGCATTCCTGGTTATCAAATGGAACCAGGGTTAGTAAATGAACTGCAAAGATTATTGATAAGGGTGTCTAAACAGGGACAGACTGATGCTGGAGGAAGAACAGAGGAACAGTGTGGGATATAGATAGATAGATAGATAGATAGATAGATAGATAGATAGATAGATAGATAGATAGATAGATAGATAGATAGATAGATAGATAGATAAATGTGTGTGCAAACATTAGGGGTGTCAACAATAATCGATTCGGCGATGCATTGCAATGCGGGACATGCACGATTCAGCATCGATGCGGCAACGTGCCATAATCGATTATGTCACTGTTTATTTTCTGGCCTCAAATAAAGTTGTGAAGTTTCAATTACCTCCGGGGGCGTTTCCGGAGCAACGACATGCGCAGCCTGTAGCTACATACTAAGCAGCAGCACCAGCAGTAGCAGTGTTGCCGCTGGATTTCTTTTTCCTTTTTTTTTTTTCACCCGTGGTCGGGTTGAGAATTAATTAATTAATGCTCGTGAGTCCGGCCGTGTCGGGTCCGAGACTCAACAAGCCGGTCGGGTTTTACCGTCACTACAGGCAACATGCCCGTTTATCACCAATAAACACAGTAGAGGAGGGGGAGTGACTGAGCTCAGGCTGGAGGGTCTCTGATGCAGAGAGAGAGAGACCTGCCGTGCCGTGTAAAAACAACCACAACAGAAAGTGTCACGACTTCCTGTATCGGGCCCTTCAAAATAAAAGCCCCGTAGTTTTTCATATAGTTAAGTCATATTGATTTTGAGTTAATATTGACAAGACACGGCTCCAAAGGTTTGTTTGTTTTTTCCTGCGACCAATCGACCAATGAAATTTTGGTCGGCTAATTTTTGGGGGCAGCCCTACAGTAGAAGTGATTTATGTTTTCTTTTTCAGGTTTGAAAATCCCATATCCAATACCTGTACCATTCAATTTTATTTTATTTAATGACATTTATGTCAAAGATACAGGAGAGTGATAAAACATAGCAGCCGATAAAATCTGTTGTTCAATATTTCATGACTGATGAAAAATTTGCCGTGTTGTGTGCAGTAGAATGTTGATGCATTGCAATGCATCGCAATGCATCGGAGAATCGAATCGAATCGAATCGTTACCTGCTGAATCGTAATCGAATCGAATCGTGAGGGCAGTGCCAATGCACACCCCTAGCAAACATGCTCTCCTCCATCCAATGAGCTGTTCTCTACTGCAGATATCTAAGTCCCACTATACTGAGCTGTTTTCAGTACTCCAAGTTGCTCAACTTTAGTTCATCCATGGTTGAAATGAACAGTAAATCAACCATGGGAAGGCTAAGTGGTCTGTTGTTTACATGTTGGTCTCATTTTATACATTGTATTGTCATCAGATCAGCTTGTAGTTCTCCTGTGTGCTCTGTGCTCTGCTCTGCTCTGTGGTGCAGTGGATCAGGAAGGCATCCAGTGAGCCAGAGCTGTCGTCGGAGCAACGGTTTGGCTCCGACAACATGGGTCCGCTGGGGCTGGACGATTAATCACATTTTGACCAGTATTTCAATTTTGGGTCCAAACTGTCTCTAAACTTATATAATCTGCTGCATTTTTTAAAATTAATTATCAGAACGTTTTAGTAAAACATTTTAATTCAGGTTTACAAATGATTTTCCTGAATTTTGCTATTTGCACTGAGACCCTATTTAAAATAATTAAAGAGTTGTTTTTTTATTAATTTATTAGTAAATTATAACACCATATTACCCTTTTCACGTCAGACACCCCCTAGCAGCAGCTACAGTATAGAGGGAGTGCACGCACCACAGCTTGGGAATCCCCGCTTTAAGGTTTTAAGACTTTGGCGTGCCACATAAGTGCTTCTGCCCAACGCCACAGCCGAATGAACGGGCAATTGAAAAAAAAGAAAAAGAAACTCTGCTTGTATCCTTGAAGCAGCAGTGCTATACTGTGCACAACAACAACAACCACAACTTTCTAAAGTGAACAATTGTTTCTTTCTACCCACATGTGTCAGTTAATTCACAAAAGCATATGCAATGAGTCATTGTTAGCTGGTGAGTTAGTCCTTTAGCTCCTCTGACCTGGTGTTGCTGCTTCATAAAACATGCAAATTGTTGTTATGATGAAGCCAACCCGCCCATATACATACATAATGGTGTAAATATGATTTCAATGTTGACCAAAATAATCGTGATTATGATTTTTGCCAGAATTGTCCAGCCCTATAGATCGTGGTGCAGATGGAGTGTGTGGACATTAGAGATAACCGTGCATTTCCGCCATAACTGTTGGATTAACTGACATTAAATCTTTGTGATCCCTAGAGGTTGACTCTCCCTGACCCTCTGACCCTCTGACCGTCCCTCTAGTGTCAGCAGCGGGTCATATTTTCACATATACTGAAATGAAGTAGATCTACACGTCCCGATCACATGGGAGCTGCAGTCATAGTTCATGGCAACCATCCGAATGGGGAAAAACACAGTCTAAGTGACTTTGACTTTGTAATTGTATACATGTTGGTGGCTGGCGGAGGATTTTCTCAAACTGCTGTTCTCTTGGGCTTTTCTATACTCGGTCTCTTGGGTTTTGACTCAAAGTGGAGCCAACAACAAAAAATACATCCAGTATGCAGCAGTTCTGTGGACGGAAATGCCTTGATGATGATGATAGGTCAGAAGAGAATGTCAAGACGGGTGGAGCTGACGGCTTTGGTAACTCAGATAAGCATTTCAAAAAGTACATGTCCAGCTTTGAGGCGGATGGAGGTCGGCAGCAGAGGACCACGCAGGGTTCCACTGGCCAATCACAACGATGGTCCGACTGAGACTGACCAGACAGATGGATGAGCCCGTTGGATGACCTGAGAGTGAAAGTCAGGGGTGACAACCAATCGATTCGAGGAGAACCCCTTCAGGAACCAGAAAACCCTGACTAGCGTTCTTCACCTTTCATTCAATCTCCTTGGTAACGGCCCAACAAAACAGAAATGGGGCAGAATGGAAAAGCTGACCTTAGGCTCAGAATCAAAGGAGAACAGACTTGACGGAGCATCAGGCTTAATGGTTTTGGAACCAGGATTTTAGGAGGCAGTAAAGTTGAACCCATCAATAGTCTCCACCTTGGCTGTCTGGCATTCAGTTTCTTAGCTGTACTCAGGTACTCTGGACTCTATCCACACCAAAAAAGGGCTTGCTCTTGCCAGTGTCTCCACTCCTCCAGCAACCATGATGGCTAAAAGCTCTGGATTGCCAAAATAGTGATTTCTCTCAACAGGGAATAGTTTCCTGGCCAGAGAAGCACAGTGATGTGATATACTGTCTTTCACTATCCTCTGATACAATTTCAATCAATCAGTCAAATCAGTCAATTTATATAGCACCTTTCAAAGCAAATAAATGCCGTTCAAGTGCTTTACATTTTGATTAAAAAAGCATACACTATAATAAGTGAAACAAGAAGAATGACGTGGAGACTAATGCACAAAGATTAAAAACAACAATAAATTATAGCAATAGTAAAAGATGAAAACTTACAAAATATGATAAAATATAAAAAACAATAAAAACGTATTAAAATAGAATAAAATGCAGGATAGAAATATATAACAAAATATAAAAACACTCAAAAGAAAGACAACAATAAGAGATAAGAAAGTAATAGAATAGAGGACTGTAAAATTTGGCACCAATTCCTAGATTTCAATCAACATGCCCCACAGACTGGAGAGTTAATAACAGGTGCAGTGGTGAAACTAGGTTTCACCCTCTGGAGAGAAGTTTCAGCCTGTGGTCTCCAGGAGAACTGGGACAATGAGGATATTTAAGGTTGCAAAGGGGCTGCAATGGAACTGAAATTTCTAATGAGCTTTCTATCAGAATTTGCAAACCCCAGTCTGACCTCCTTCCTGTCCAAACGGGTTGGCCACTTAGTGACAGCACTAACCTTCTCCGGATCCATCCTCACCTCCCTGTCAAAACCAATAAATCCCAGAAATGAGATTGGAGGCATGCAACTCGCATATCTCTGCCTTGACATACAGCTGGTTGTCCAGGCAGTCTTCCATTTATCCCCTTCTCTTACCCTAATAAGGTGATAGATCGTGTTAATCACATTTTGTCAACACCTTCAGAAGTTCACAGCCAGAAGAATCCTAATGATGTCATTGAGGCCTCTTTCCTCAACACAGGGTCTGGAGGTCTTGTCCTTCTTCATCCACAAAGATGAAACCAGCACCAGCTGGGAAGGGGGACGGCTGGATCATGCCTGCAGC
>NC_140917.1:30865303-30920376 GCF_045865225.1 Trachurus japonicus
CAATCGTGAGCTTAGAATTATAGGGTTCTATCTCCGTTTTGGGTAGTTCCGAGATATTGAGCATCAAAGTTCCAACTCGGCTTGTGTTTTGGTTGATAGAACATTTTTATTTTATGAATAACTAATTTAAAAAATGTTGAAAATTTAAAAATAACACCACACATGCATTAACAGACCACTAATGGATGATATTATGCAAAAAACTCAATTTTGAAAAAAATGGAGATAGAACCTTATAATTCTAAGCTCACGCAATGCTAAGCTCAAGCTGATCTTTGATGCTTGCAATGTGCTCGTCAGGACCAATCGATGTGGAGGTCGCTCGTGCTCTCAGACAAACAGTTGTAGTGAATCCTTATTGCTATGACTGTTGAAGATGTTGAAGGATAACTCATTTGACCACAGGGCCGTTGTGTAGGGGAGAAAGGTGATGATAATTCTAGGGGCCCAGCGCCAGGTAGGGCCCACAAAAAACCCCAGTAGTCTAATCTTTGTATGACTGAATTATTCTGCTTAGACCCTGACTAATACTAATGCTGCATTAGCATCAAAACAAAGTAGGCTAAATAAAAAATGATAATACAAACGTAGTCTAAGAAAAAAAGTGGAAAAGTCAGTGGCCCACTCTAGTATTCTTTCAGGGGGCGCAGAATTCCTAGCAACGGCCCTGTTTGACCATATTACTTTTCCCACACAGTAGCTCCTTGCCTTAATACCCAGCAGTTTGAACCATGTGTGCTTATAACAGTTAGATTTTTCATGGTGAGTCATCAAAAACTGCCACCCTGCTAGAGACACATCCTCTGATGAAAGAAAAAAAAGCTTTGAAACTTTAACAAACACAAAAAGTCTAAAGCTGGGGCTGACTATCCCTATAGGGAGTTGAATTTAATTTTGAGGTCCCCAAATTGTGACAATGGTGCCAATATTGTTCAAATCAAATCAAGCCTATATGCTGGTTAGCCACAAGTTGAAAGTGATGGCTAGAACAGTTTTGGTTTCTTATTCTCTGTAAATATGTGAAGAGCTGGGTCCACTTTCCATCAATTGTGGAAATTCAGCAACCACATCAGTCACCCAGTTACAGTTACTGTTCTTGTGCAGTGAGGCAGAGGCTGTTGCTGCCTCAACTGTTATGACATTTTACACGCTAACCACCTTTTGGCTCTCAGCCTTTAATTTATCATGTATGCTGCCATATGCTGCACATCTCAGCCTGACCCAGCTCACAGTGCCAACAGCACACGTGTTTGTCAAGTAACAGCACCGGAGATGCATAGAGGAACACAAGCCCTTTCTAATGCTTCATCCACAACGCTGATTGTTATGTGATATCACATCCATTTAGACCTCCATGAACGATGGCTAAAGGCTCTACAGTGGTAAGAATGAATACGTTGGTAGCACTGAAACAGATCGGGGAGACATAGTCGTGTGTCATAGTCTATTTCTATACTTTGCCTGTGGCCAAATTCTCAGCAGTTACACAGATGCTGTTGCCAGATGTGGATCAAACTGTGACCTCATAGTGCTTCACCTATTTTTAAGTTGCTCACACATGTGAGAACACACAGAGTCGTATATAGCTCATTAAATACCACTGCTTCCTATTATGTTTCCACAGTCATGTAGCATTGGTACCAGATCACAGCGTGCCCTCTCTGCTTTCATGTAAGTCGCTGATGGAATCACTGGGACGCTATTCTTGGCCAGTAGTGACACTATCAAAGAACATTTCATGTGCCTGTCAGTGTTTTTATATCACTGGCACATGCATGTGTTGGCTAAGCACTAAACACAGTCAGATTTCCCATTGAAATTCACAGCAGCTTTTCTTTGAGTTGACCTGAACCACTGTAACTAGCTATAATCAATCATCAACATATAAAGCACTGTGGTCCTGAACTTGATGGCTACATGCATGGCAGCATATCAGACACATACAACTTATAAATAAGGGAACAGCAATGTTCTTTTGCATTGCATTAAAGGGATATTTTAACACTTTTTGCAAATTTGCCCATTGTCATAATCCCTACAGTCATAGCAGTAGGTTTGTTACTTTTAATTGTCGGTGCAAGCTATTTTTTGATTGGCGGGGCAGAGATACAAGCTGCTCTGGTGGACAAGTTGTGACCTGCACATTCACCACGCTATGAAATAATAACACATAAAACTACTTGCGCTTTTGAAGTCACTCTGCTGAGCAGCCATGTCTGGAATGTAGTTCCGGCTCCGCATTTGTCTCATAAACAACTCTGTCTCATAACGTTCCGTTATTATCTCATAGTGTGGTGAATGTGCAGGTCACAACTTGTCCACCAGAGCGTTTTGGAGTTGTTGGATTGTGTATTTTGATGAGTTTGATTGGAGAAACCCGGAAATACCATATGTCTCTACTTGTCCACCAGAGCAGTTTGTATCTCTGCCCTGCCAATCAAAAAACAGCTTGCACCGACAATTAAAGGTAATGAACCTACTGCTATGACTATAGGGATTATGGCGATGGGCGAATTTGCCAAAATGTTGGAATATCCCTTTAAATTCAGTCTGAACAAAGCCAGAACAATCAGCAGGTTAATATATTCTTTTCTTTTTTTTCGTATCCAACTCAAGAAAAACAAATACAACAACCAGCCAGGGTCGGTGCTGGCTGAGAACAAAGAGAATTGAGAATTAGTTTTTTGGTTCTGAGCTGTGATCTGAAGTGGATCATCCATTTCCAAGGTAAACAGCAATCTGAAAGAAAACATGTTTTGCATACAAAATATCATGCACGTAAATGGTTCTTTTTAGTTTCACAGTGCACTCTGCACTTCTCATTTGATTTATCGCACGAAACAGTAGTTTTTTTCTTTTACAAATGTAACTTAAAAAGGACAGAGTGCCTTTGTCTGGGACTGTTTTCAGTGGCAGATTATTCCACATTGAGGTTCCAGAAGTGAGTAGGGGAGACCGGGGTTGGTTGGCTACAGGGGTTGGTTGGCACACTCCTGTTTTCTGGCCTCCTGTTGGTCACAGACTCACAAATGTGACATCAAAATGATCATCTTTTTGAGCTGCACTTATCTAGTTTGTTAAAACATCTGAAGCTCACTCACTTTTTTGCTGAGGGCAAAAAATCTGTTTTTTAGTACCAAAAGTAAAAAATTGCCCCCCACACTTAAAGTGTTATAAAATTGCTTTGGATAAAGATATTGGAAATGTGTTACTTCCAGTGTGTAGAGACAGGAGTCAGCTTCAATTTGATATGAAACTTGAAAGTCTTTGATGAGTGATGTTAACTGGGCAACATCATATATTCACAAAAGTGGGTTTGTTTTGGTCGGGGTTGGTTGGCACACTCATGTCGGGGTTGGTTGGCACACTCATGTCGGGGTTGGTTGGTACACACAAACCAACCCCAACATGCAGTATACATATATTAAATGTGATTAAACATAATTTCATACAATTCAGTGCACTGAGTGCAAGAAATGGACACATGACTTATGCAGTGAAATGGGCCACAAAGCCTGTATATGCCAATACTGTAATTCCAGTGATTCTATATAGGCCTTAATGTAAATAATCTGCATCCACCCCACACAGCAAATCTAAAACACAGTGAGATGGAAATAAATAAAAATACAAAGAGGTGATATGCTATATTTAAGAATAAATTCTGAATTTCTGAAATTGTTTTGAATATTTTCTCTTAAAAAAAAAAAAAAAGCTCGAATCATTTACTGTTCCTAATGTTCTGTGTACGTGTTATCTTGTTTGTGGCCTTAAATGCCCTGTTTTAGTGTTATACATGCAAATATATGCATGCATATACATGCTATCTTCTTAAATTTGAATATATTACAATTAAATTTCCAATTTATTATTATATTGGTTGCTTCATCCATTAATTTTTACATTGTGCCAACCAACCCCATGAAGTGTGCCAACCAACCCCGTGTCGGGGCTGGTTGGCACAAGTGCACAGTATGATTTTATTCATAAATAAATTGATTTTAGAATATAACTGTGGACATTGAAATGTGTTTAGTTAAAGCTGACACCTTAACCTTTCATTTAATGCTGGTTTGAATATTCTCACATAAATGATGCCAGAGTGCTATGGCAAAGAGTGAAAAGTGTGCCAACCAACCCCGGTCTCCCCTATTTAGAGCAGCAGGTGTATTAAAGGTTGAGTCAAAATAAACAAGTCCAACTGCTAAAGACACACTGATGTGTTTTTCAAACACTATTTTTTGGAAAACAATGGAGCAGAGGACTCAAATCTTACTCCGTGTTACCTTCAAAATCACTGTTGTCTATTATGTAAATGTATGAAAATGAAATCTCACAAATAAGAGTTGTGACGAGGCATCTCCTGCAACACATTAGAGCCAAGTGTTAACCAATATTAGCTTATCACAGTAAGTGCAATAAATTCTACTAATAATATGTTTTATAGTCCAGCTGTTACACTGTTGTAACAACAACTGGGTTTGACAAATAAAAACATCTGACTATTAAAAAATGCTTCAGCTTTCTTCTCTATTTAATTTGCTTTATTTATTTATTTTTTTAACTCCACTCCAGTTTATTGGTGGTTAATTTCAACAGATAGTGACTCTAATAACATTTTTAACAGCACTGTTCTTATTTTTTTTTCCATGTAAAATAAAGGAAACATCAGTAGAAAACTCCCTCAACAGGCAGTAATGACCCAGCACCAGGCCTGGTCTGCACAGCTCACACTTGGCTGCGTGCATTAGCGAACTCGTTCTGTTGGTCAGTGTCCAAAGCTCGTTATCATAGTTAAGTGTTGGAATGAAGGCTGAATGGAGCTGTGCTTCTTTGCTTCACTTCCCTTTCATTCAGCATGGTACATAGCTGAACACGGCCAAGTTTACTGCAGCTCATGCAAGTGACTGGCAGTCACACTCTTGTCTTTGTTCTTAGAAGGATCCAGCTTCTCCCTCACACTGACGTTTTGATGTGTTTTTAATGCAGAGAGAGAGAGTGAAGCTCGTACTTAAGAATGTTTGCGTCTCCTTAGGCCTTCAGTGTTGTTATTACTTTACAAGTTACTTTGGATTGTTTTAGTGGTTAAAGGATCTTGATGTCTGGGTTAAGATTGGATCTTGACTGATGAAAACCTCTTAACCTTCCTCTTATGTTAGGGTCGCCATGCCACTGACCTGTTTTTAGGTTTTTAATAGATAAAAATACCACATCAATTTATTTATTGCATAAAAACTTTTTGACTTTGTCAGGAGCCTATATTTAAACAAAATAAAACTTTTTTTTTTCTCTTCAAAAAATTCTAAAATGCTCTGATAAGAGTCACCTTTGAGTCCGACCTGATCACCTTATCAGGCCACCGATACCAATCATCTATCTGTGATCTGTAATCCATAGCTGATAGCAGTCATGTTAGTCTATGGTACACTGCAGATGGTAGACTCTCGCAATGAGCTTTTATTAGTCTGGTTATGCTTGTTGTATGAATTTGTCCTTAATATTTAGTTGTTGTCCTCATAGTTTATCGTCCTCTATGCCTGGATATATTTTCAAATTTGGGAGCAAATTGCATTTCTACTGAGGTTATCATTGATTGTTGCCACAATACCAAAAAATATCACTTTGATACAATAACTAAGTATCTTGATACCAGAGAACTGTTAACCATAAGCAGGTAATGTGTGTGTGCTTTACCAAACACAGACACTTTGCTGTAATCTCTGCTGCAGCAGATGTTTGTGCTGACTTGGGAAATCATAAATTTGAGCAGTTTCCATTTCCAGTCAGTCATTTTCTGTTGCTTAGTTTTACAGTTTGTTTGCAGATCCTGCACACTGGTAACAGGATGAGGAGGTGGTGGGCCGGGCCAGGGCTCTGGGCTCTGGGCTCTGGGCTCTGGGCTCTGGGCTCTGGTCTGGGTGTGAAGCTCTTTCTCAGAAGAAAGTGAGCTTTTACAGAGGCCTGAGCTAATGTTGCCTCTTTCAATCAGAGGCTCAACTGAGGTGCTGCATAGCAAGCACTTTGAGATAAAGCATTATTTTCATTGAACTGTGAATCATGCAAAGCTCCCAGGATAAAACTCTGGAGCAAGGCATTAGCATAATAGCTCATATTAAGGCTACCATGGCTTTATTTTTGTAGCACTGAGTATCATTTCTATTGGTTATGATAAATGAGTTCTAGAGAGTAACATGGCTGCATGTAAGAAGTGCTATTAAGAAGCAGTTAGGCTATTTTGAATTATGTAGCTGCTAACCACTGATTCACAGGCTGGTCCAGAAAGAGGCAGTTGGTCATCATTAAAGTGCATCAACATTGGATTTGAATGTTGCCTCTGTGCTTGGATTTGCCTGATTCTTTGGGAAATTTAACCTTTTTTTTATTTTTATTTTTTTCATTCAAACTGTGTCTTTAAACTGGAGCTTGATTTAAAGTGTACAGTAGCTCAAGGTTGAACCAAATGGTCATTTAGTAAACAGCGATGGGTGTTTGCAACAGAGTTTGGTTTGGTTTTGGTTTGCTAAGTGGCACTCGTTGACTCGAAGTGAACAAAACATCCTGGCGGCAGGCAGCTGTGCATGGGGAAGGATCTCTCTTCCAAAAAACCTTTGGCAAACCCAGGACTTTATTTACAACCTGTCTGACAGCTTGTCTTGTTTAACTTCCTCTCAGTGATGTTACCATGCTTCCAGATCCACCATGGTGTGCGCCACCCTGTTAGTACGGATGGAAACGGCTAGTGAAAAACTATTAAAAGACCTGGTTTGTAATCATCCGAAGTGGCCCTTTAATATGGTAGCAAAAGTGTGTTTTAAACAGTAGATAAACAGCTTGAAGCGTCTAGATCTGTGCCTGTTCCCCGGCCACAGCTGTTGGGAAAAGCTGTGTGCTGTTCAGGGTCAGAGAAATCAATCCTTCGGGGCCTTGTGGCTGCAGCTGTCGGGTGGAGCCCAGGCAAGAAGAGGCTGACCGCTCGCCGTGGCCGAGTCTTTATGACCGCCGTGAATCCGCTCTCTGGTTTCTCCCAGTGTGACATCACTATGTTTTCATGGCTGTATGTATGCGTGGAATGCTGTGTGGACGTACTGTACAGTATGTGGAGCATTTTTAGCCATCCACTGTTGTCCCACGTGCGTTAAAGGAGAAGTGCAGTTTTTTTTACAACCTGGACCTTATTTCTGGCATAAAATGCGGTGGTTTACTCACGCATATAACTTTGGAGTCCTATATAACGCATTATCTGCCGTGAAACTTTATAACTTTGTATGTTAAATCATGCCAATGATCAGGGATTTGCATTTGCTCTGTTCTGTTGTGTATTATTGTCTACAGTTTGAAATCTGAGTAGACTTTAGCCTTTCAATTTCTTCATACTGATCTTCAACAATTCTTGTAATTTCCAACAATTTCATACTCTTCATGTGTTGTTTCATCTCTTCAAGATTGCTTCAGCAGTTTCTTCACTTAATTCAGCATTGTTTTAACAATTCATCTCATTCAGCTTCCAGCTTTCAGTATTCACCCGTATTTCCTTCAGGAAATGCATTCTCTAGTTGTTCTTGTTGTTGTTGTTTCCGTAGTGTTGTATGGATGTCTCTTATTTAGTGTCATTGCCTGATGGATTCTGTTTTCCACATGGATATGTTGTGTTTCTATGTCTCGAACTTTGTGTCCCCCGTGTCCTTGTTTTATGTGTTTTTACACAAAACCTTTGTGTCCTTGTTTTGTGTATTTTAATGGCCTGAGGTCTTCTTAACATCATTCCGGAGTAAATGAGCCTTTGGCTAACACCGACACATTTACAGAAATGTCCATGAATGTGCACTGTCCTCTAAATAAATAAATAAAAGAAATAATAAAGTTATATAGTTGAGTAAACCACTGTATTTTATGCCAGAAATAAGGTCAGGTTGTAAAAACCGGCACTTCTCCTTTAACTTTTTGCTGTGTCGTTAGAGTTTTATCTGACTGTGTGTTTCCTAAAACCTGGCAGAGGTCCCAGCCAGCGAGAGGGGTGGTATCCAGGTTTCTGCCCCAGAGACGTGGGAACCGACCAATCAGAGGGGTAGTTTTGGAGAAAACCTAGGATGCCCATTACTGACCCATTTTGCAGTTAGACACAGGCTTTTGCACTCTTTGCAAACCCCATAACAACCAGAGCAGCCTTATTAGGAAGACTAGAGCAGCTGGATCAAGCTGGAACAACACATTACTTTCTCCCATTGCATTATATTTAGAGGCTCCACATGAGTTTCTCATTTTGATTTGACTTCGTTCTTCTCGTTGTTTTCGTGTTTGTCTTTCTTTTACTGCCTGGAACTGCTGCAGCAAACAGCCTCCCTGCACATCTTGCCAAGAAACATATTGTTCATCTAGTACCTTGCCATGGAGCTGCCTGCCTCTCTGTCTGGGAAAACCTAGTGTTTACTGTAGGCAGCTGGGCCGAGCTGCAAAACCAGTAGGAGGGGAAGCATGGCAGACCCACAGCCTTCACTGGTTTATAGCCAGTTTATAACCAAATTAGAGTTTGAGTAATAAGCTTTACTTTCTATACTATACACAATGGTATCTTTGTGGTGGGACCTGGAATATTGCTGGAAGAGCTGAACCACTGAGACTAATGAGCAAAACATTTGTTCCAACATGGCTGTATGTGGACGACTTCCTCACAAAGAGCAGCTTTTATAGCAGTGATCTACTGTATGCTTTGAGGTGCACGCTGAGGCCATCGCAGCAGCTTTAATGTGTCTATGAGCACTTTTATTGCCCTGGTGGTGACTCGTATAAGAAGAATGATGAACACTCTCCCTGAAAAGTAAATGCTCCTAAAGTCTCTTCCTGAACTTTGGGATTATTATTGATGTGTCCTGTAAATCCCTTCCATGCAAAGCAGTTTATGGCTTCAAAGTCAAAAAGCCCGTGCACAGACAGTCACATAATGGTGCTGAATTACAAGATAGCTTTCCAGTTTAATTTTTAGGGCAGCGCAGTGTGTGTGTGTGCCAGCCTGAGCTGCTGCTGCTGCTCAGACTGTGGATCATGCACATTGTGCTTTTGGGGATTGTGTTTATATTCAGTTTTGAATAATAGGTAATGCCACACTTAAGGTTTTGTCTGGGATAAGCTGCTGAAAAGCATCTTCATATGCATTCGAAGCGTGCACTCATCTGTGTACAAGCAGTCTGAGTGGTCATCTGTACCACAGCAGCTACTGTATGTTTACATGGACACACACATTCCGAATAAAGGGCTAATCAGAAGAAAAATGCGTCATGTAAACGCGTCAATTGGAAGATTCTGATCTGATTCGGCTCAATCGGAAAGATAATGTGTTCCGATTGAGGGGGGGGGGTTATGCCGATCCTTATTCTGAACCGCTCCATGTAAACACTTATTCCCATCGTGTTCCCATTGGATCAGCTGCAGGAGAGTGACAGATGAGCCGACTGGAGGGGCAGCGCCGCCCTTTGTCTTTTATAATAATGGATTACATTTGGTGGTTACAGTGGTGGTGTGTAGCCACAGCTGCCCCGGGGCAGACTGACGGAACCACCATGATCATTCATACACATTCACACAAGGCAAGTTGGGTAAGGTGTCCAACCCGCTGATTATTGGACGACCCGCTCTACATCCTGAGCCACTGCCGCCCCTTTTCTTTTAGCAGCACCGTCCTTACAGGTGATGCACATGCAGATGTCCGTCATGGGAGTCTGCACCTGTCGACATGAGTTGACGACACAGGGAAAAATATGGAAAAAAATTAAGTATTAAAGCAGAAGTAAGTGATATATTTGTGTTAATATAAGTCTTAAATAGTTATATCTTCCGACAGCAATCACTTACATAGAGTGTTTGGACTGAAACACGGGTCTGTCAGTCACTCTGTTCTGCTCTGAGCCGAGGAGAAAACATTTATCGTATCCTACAGTTTTTATCCAATGAGGAGAGAGAACGGCATGCAGGGCTGTGTGTGCAGCCAAGGAACGCCGTGAATGTGGCGACGTAGGGACGAGGACTGTTATGGTGCGTTCAAGGAAACTCGTATTTTTCCGACCGTGAAGTCGTACCAGTTCGATCTGGTACGAGTTCACCGGTCAGAAGTTACGAGTGGCCGTTATAGTGACTTTCACCGGTAAAACAGGTCGGAAAAACACGAGTGGGTTGCCTGAAACGCTACAAAGTCGTAAGTTGTGACTTGAAGCTGTAATTTACGATTTCAAAAGCCTGCCTGGAACGCAGCATTAGCGAAAACGACTGGACCACTTACTTCTGCTTTAAGATAGTATTAATCGGTCAAAATTATTGGTTAACAGTTAAACGGTTAATCATGTGCATCCCTAGCAGAGAAAATTTGAGCCACTTCCGCGTTTATTGGTTTATTTACAGCACAGGAGGAAGTATAACTTCTTCTGTGGTTATTTTAGGGAAATGAGACCCCTCTGCACATGTCAAAATGCTGCTATTCTGAATAAAGCTTGGTGCATATACACACATCATGGTCGGATTATTTGATTTTGCGCCCAAATAAACAGTGGATTCAGATTTTCTAATCCCTAAAGTTTTTAATCCGATGAAGAAGTTATGCGCATGTAAACATAGCTAGTGTCTAAGTCAAATTGCGGTTAAAAGTGAAGGGAAGTTACACATGGTGCACACAACCGAATGAGTGATTAGTTGTAAAACATTCCTCTATTGTATGTGTTGTGTGTCAGTGGAGGGTTGTGTGTCGGTGCTTGCTTTGTTTAGCCCTTAGTCCCAGATGTTGTGTTTCTTTCTCTGTTGAATCGTCTCCTCTTCTGTTTGTAAAGATAAGTGGTCCGGTCTAGAGAACAGGCCTTCACTCTTCTCTTGTTTGATGCATTTCAAACAAACACTTGAGTGTTTTTCTTATGTTGTGTTCAGGATAGTATCATGTATCAAAAGTAAATAAGTCGTTAACACATCAGCATGTGAGAGCGCAGGGTTTTTTTTTCTCTGATGTGTTGTAAAGTGGAAAGAAGGGGAAATGTGGTGGGTCATGTGACAGATCATATGACACTCTGTTTGGGTGGAATCCAAATCCCTGGTCTGAACCACTATTGTGCATCCTGTTTCTGCTGTGGTTTCATTGTGAAAGTCACTGACTCAAAGTTGTGATTTGTATCTTTCCAAATTGTGTCACAACCACACATGTGAAGCATGTGCTGCTGCATCAGCCTGCTGACCGGCTGGCCTCGCATCGCCTCGCCTCGCATCGGCTCGTCTCCCCTGCTGCCGTCTCCCTGTCTGCAGAGGAGGCCAGGTCTGTCCTCTGGCTGGGGGACTAGAAGCCACTGTCCTGGACCGCAGCCGGCGACGGTGGTTTTGGGAAAACTGGTACATGTGATGCTGCAGAGTACTAGGACATGCACTGGCCTGGTCAGCTGCAGTTGGATCTAGTATCATCTGCTCCCTACATGTCAGTCATTATTCATGAGGATATCTCCACTAATAATACTCAGAATATACGATTTATTTTGAGTTCTTTGTGACAGATGAATCATGCACAAACCTGAAGCTGAGACCTGACAGTGACTTGACCAGGCTCACTGAGGACAGAAATAACAAAGATATCGTCTAAGTCTCAGAGACTAGGGGCGGAAATCTCCGGTAAATTTCCAGACACTGTCCTTTGGAAGTTAAGCTGGGGAATTTTGGAAATATTCCAAATTGGAAACTGTCCATGGGGATAATGGGAAATTTAAAATCTGGTTGAATTCAATTAAGAGCACGTTCTGGGTTTTTACCATATATTCCCGTTAATTCACATGGAAAGTTTCCAACTTTGAAAATTCCAAGAATTTTGCAACCCTGCCAGAGACAAAGTTGATCATTGATGTTCTGGTAAGAGACCTGCACAGTGCACAGACGGACAGTGGAAGAGAGAGAAACAATGAAAAGCTGTGAAAGAAACCCCAGTGACAGACTGTATTAAAGGGATAGTTCAACATTTTGGCAAATTTACCTATAGTCATTACCTTTAATTATCGGTGCATGTGGTTTTGAGATCAGCGGGGCAGAGACGTGAGCTGCTCAGTGAACACAATGGAGGTGAACAGTACAGGTCCCCTGTCCCTCATCAAACTCATCAAATACACAATCCAACAACTCCACAATGCTCTGGTGGACAAGTTGCGACCTGCACATTCACCACGCTATGAGATAATCATGTATAATTACGAGACAGAGTCGTTTTTGAGGTGATTTCAAAAGTGAAAGTAGTTCCAAGTATTTACTTCATGTGTCATAATGTTACATAATGACTACACCCCTATGACTATAGGGATTATGGCAATAGGTGAATTTGCCAAAACGTTGAACTATCCCCTTAAACAAAGTGTGCAACATGAGCCTGTGAACGCCTCCTCCTCTCAGACTGCACTGTTGGCTCTGACAGTTTTTCTAACTTACAATTACAACGCAACACTCACACACACTTGTACAGAGTGAGCGGTCAGGTGTGTGGAGGTGTGGAGCAGACAGGAGCTCTCTTTACATTCCTCACACAGCTGCTTGTCACTTCAGGTGGCATTATGAATGCCTCTGAGCAGAGACTCCAGTGTGTGTGTTGTTATGGCCATTTGTGTGATTCATCACATCTCACCTCTCTGTGTGAAGAAGCTTTGTGCTCCGTGACAAGCGGGAAAAGGAAGAAACATTTTGGCTTCAGGTGTGTTTGGTCGACGCAAAACTTTTTCATTTGAAACACACAGAGACTTTTAATATGAAAGGGACGTGAATGCATACAGTGATGTATGACTATCTATAGTCACAGGTGGCTGCTGCAACAAGAATAAACCAAAGCTCTCACTGACGTTTTAATAAATTAACATTTGCATGTCAGTTAAATGCTGATCATGTAAGACAGACAGCAGCCATGCAAATCTAAATGGGTTTTTATCAGCACAATGAAAGTGAACCAGCAGGCTTCCTGAGAGAAGAACAATGAGAGTTTGATTTTCTAATGCACCGGCTCATTTTCATATGAGCACAAGTTGCCCGGGACAGTTTGGACTCGCATGGCTGAGGTGCACAAATATTTGATTTGACAGCAAGCGTCACCACAGATTATCTGTTTTATAGATGGATCCTAATCACTACTTGTCGTTAGATTTTTCAAGTGGAACCAGTTAGGCAGTCATACATGATGTACAATGAGCAAACTTGCGGTTTATTAATGGGATTATAATGATGTCTGCAGTTTCTTCATGATCACCTTGAAGTAGATCAGTGCAGTCCTCAGGCGGTGTGCTGGTTTTATTGCCTCTGTTAGTGACTAACGTAAGAAGGATTATTACCTCAGATAAATGATGAACTTAGCTCTTACAGTGGAAGTTCAGAATTAAATCTCTCTGAAATGTAAATACTCCAAAGGTCACTTCTGGTGCTCAGTCCTGCAAATCCTGTGAAACTGCATAGAGATAAATTTCTTGTTATGGCCCAGGCCCCGAGCCAGATGACGACTTTATATCACACTGAGACAAGAGAGCAGTCACTAGAACCCTCTGCTGTGAGTACTGGACAGATTTGCCACATCAGTTTAAAGAGGAACTACGTATGTAAGTCTGGTCTCTTTTCCTCTATGTTGGTAACCCTCCTCTCGGCCATGTGCATTTGTTTTCAACGAAGCTGTTGAGAAATCAATCAATAGAGCGGTAGATAACGTTATATATCATATACGATGTTACCATGTGTATATCTGCGTAGTCTTATCAGCCAACAAGAGATTACAGGTTATAGGGTGCATTTTGTTTGTGTGGCGGTGCAGCAGAGACGAAAGCTGGGACACCGGGTCGGAGGCTCTGATCTTACAGAGTTGGTTTTCAGCCAAGAGACGCTAGGTGGAAGTTAGAGAGCCTCCATTCTCCCTGGAACTAGTTACAAGTCATTGATTAAACCATCACAATAACTCAGAAACTGTTTAATTAGAGTTAAGGTAAAAATCCTGCAAAGTTCCTCTTTAACTATAAGTTTAAAAAGGAAAACCTCTCCTCATCCACCTCATCTTTCAAATCTGGACTTGTCAGTGAAAGAAAAATGTTTCTGGCTCCTCCCACATTCTATCATTTCATATCATGGGCTGAAATAAAAAGTATTTTAAAGTTTCCTTTCAAATCTTGAGCAAATTATCAACACAAAGCCTGCAATTAATTCAATCAAATGTGTGAAGCAGCTGCTTATTCTTCACTTCACACTTGTTTTATACAAACATAACAGGATGACAGCCTTAATGGCTGACAGCCTTCTGTCGTTGTTATAGATTTATATTGTGCCTTCCTTGAAAGTGTCTAATAAATTGTGTGTGTGTATATTTAGTGTTTTTATGGGAGAGCAGGAGTTTGTGATTCAGTGTGAGGATTTGTGTCTTGATCCTTTTTATAAATGTAAATTGGGTTTTGATCTATTGATCAAACAAAACAATCTTGAGACATAACTGTTGGTATTTTTGACACATCCTAACTGTTTATAGACCAGATCAAAACTGTTGTACTGTTACTATCTCTGATCAGTGACCAGTTTAAACTCGCCTTCAGCTGTTTGCAGTGATGACTTTCCTGCCTCAGAATTAATGAGATAGTGATATGATTGTGTTTGGAGCAGGTATGAGCATGATGTGGTGATAGGGTTAGATGGGGGGGGGGGGGTCTGGCCCCCTCCGGCCTGGCCCCAGTCTCAGTCTGGGTCTCAGCCTGCATGACTGTGACAGTGGCAGGAAGCAGCAGCAGCAGCAGCAGCAGCAGCGGGGGATCCGTGCTGACACAGACTACGTGAACATGTATTCCCTGCAGCTTTCCCACACACACTCCCTGCACCATTCACACACTAACACACTTCAGATATGGCTGCGCGCACACACACACACATACACATAGAGGTGGTGCAGGGGTCAGGGTTCCACATGATACCCATAGTAGGATGCCTGTGGGAGGGAGGGCTGGCAACACAGGAGAGGTCAGTGTTAGTGAGTACGTTTACATGCAGTCAATATTTGGTTTAAGGTCAATATTCCGGTTTCTGAAACCCGTTGGGAACTCCGACTGACCGAAGGAAAGAGCCGGAGCCTACAGTCTGTGGCCGGAGCACACATTTATTTATTAGAAATGTAAATGTTGCTGATTAAAGGCCTGTAGCCTACGCCTGTCTTCAATATTTACAAGTAGCCTACGGTATTCCTGTAGGTCAAAATACCTAGATTCCATCATGCGCAGAACACAAATTAATATTCCTTTTAATGGGGATATCCCGATTGAATTGACCAAATATTCGGGTTAGAAAAGGAGTAACCCAGGGGTTTTTAAAAACTGGAATATGAGCATATTCAGGTTTTTCAAAGGGGTTATTGGTGTTTACATGGCCGTGCGCAACCGGGTTATTGCTAATATTCTGGTTATGAAAGGGTTAATGACTGCATGTAAACGCACTCAATGACTGTGTTAGGGTGAGACAGAGTGAGCCAGGGGGACACATCTAAGACAGAGACAGACGACTTCTTTGTCTTTTTCATATCAGATCCAATCTGATGTGCTGTTTGTTAATGCTGTTCTACAGCACAGACTTGGTGTAAAGAGCAGTGTTGGGCACAAGTAATTATACTGTAATTAGTTACATTCCCCAAAAGTAACTGAGTTAGTTACTTTTTTTTTTTTACTAATTCACTAATTACCAGGAAAGTAAATATTGCGTCACTTTTTTATAAAATGCTCCAATATGTCAAATGACTTGGACAGGTGCCACGGCGCTGTGTGGAGGAATACTGAGTGAGTTGGTTAGTTCCAGATAAAAGGCTTTTTTCCAACGAGTTGATGGACTGAAAAAATATTGCGTGCATAACCTCCACTTTAACAGGTGTTATGATTCTGTGATGGGACTTCTTGAGTCAAGTAACGGCGCATTTTATTGTCAATAACTGTAGCACCACATTATGTAATAACGCTGCATTATGTAATAATGTAATGAATCTTCACCTCATGCTGTAATAATGATGCATTTTGTAATAATCTGCCACATTTTGCAATACAGTTCTTTAACACAATGTGTAATAAACTTAGCCTCATTTTGCAATAAGTTGTTACATAATGCACCAAATGATCACATTTTCTTCATGAAAAAATGCAACACCCACATTTTGTAATAATTTGGTGCATTACGTAACAACTTATGCTGCAAAGTTTGTTACACATTGTGTTCATGAATTTTATTACAAAATGTGGCGGACTATTACAAAATGCGTCATGAATGTATTTACATTATTACATAATGTGGCGCTGCAGTAAGACTAACGGCGTTATCACGTGGGAAACAGTCACTTTTTTGATTACTCATTACTAAAAAGAAGTAGCTCTGTTACTAATGCCGTTATTTCATAGCACTGCTATTCCCATCACTAGCAAGTTGGGCTTGTGATGTGGTTGTGTATAATCAGTGTTACCTGGAGCAGAGGTCAGTTCACCACAGTCAACAAAACCATCCAGGATCCATCTTCCACTGTTCACTAGAATATTTTCATCTTCCCATCGGCAACGGCACTTTCCTTTGGTGCTCAACTGTTCTCCTGCCCACAGATGCCCCCACTGCGTACACTGTGTTCCACCACAGCCACAGCTCAGCTGATGGACTGAAGAGTGATTACATATGCTTGGGTTTTAAACTGTGGCTGGAAAAAAGGCAGCGACGAGGTGGATTTTTCTACACTGATCATTTAAATTTCATCATAAAGTATTAATTAAGCATTCCAGAACATACCACTTTGACCTGGAAAAACATCCATATCTGCCTTTTAATGTATTGTCTCTGTCAGTACCAAACTGAAGGATAAGGCTTCTGTTCACGGTGAATGAGACACTGTGTTACAGCTTTTGCGAAAGTCTGATAAAAATTATATGAAAATATACTGACATGAAATAAACAAATACTGTCATGTATCAAATCATCACTTTCATCCTGACAAAGCAGCGTTTTCCTGTCGGTGCAGTCAGTCAGTGGAGCACACGGAGGAGTTAAAAACACAGCAAAGCTGCGTCATTTTCATATTCTTCAGAATGAACGGTTCTGAATTCCTCCATCCTTCCCTCATCTTGCCAGTATTTTTATCCCCCGCCACCCCCACCCCCACCCCCACTCCCCCCCTCCCTCTGCATCTTCTCCCTCTTTTTTATTTTTTCATTGTGAACAGCTTACTGCAGTATCCTTAAAGTCCCTGCATGTGTCCTGAGTTGTCCTCTCTTACCCAGCATGCACTGCAGCGATGTGGAGCTGTGTCAGCTCAGGATGGGCACATGCTTTTGATGTCGGGGAAGAGGAGGGGGGGAGGAGGGAGCGATAGGGGGAGGGGGGGTGGGGAGTCAGGCAGACGCTATGATGCTGCTTTATATACTCTTTTCAACGGTTTCCCTCAGCGCCCACTGCTGTCATCAATTTGAAAAGGGCTTTTTCACACACACACAAACACACACACACTCATCCTCTTATTTCCCTTTTTTTTCACCCTGGCCTTGAAATAGTGTCCGTGAGGCTGAAACAGGAGGGGGGAAAAAAAACTTCACATTGCTGCAAACAGTCTGTGAACCAGTGCGTTGTCCTGATGTGACCCACACTCAGTCAGAGAGGTGGAAGCAGCTACTGACAGCCAGAGAGGGAGGGCTCGTTCTGTCTGTGTGATGCATGAAATCTACCTCTCTGTCTTTATCTACAATATTGGTGCATTCTTTTACACACTCAGTACCTCACATTATTAACTCCTGTCCCATAATCCCACACACATTATATCATTATTTGCTGTGCGCTTGTAATTTTGTTGCAACTAATAATTAAATTTCAACACAGAATTGACATGATAATTGTTACTCATTTAAATATGAAAACTGGAGCAGAGAAAACAATTAAATAACATCTGCAAACAGTTAGATTATAATAACACACACACAGACACACGTTTTTATCTAATTCCTTTTTATGAACACATTTTTCAGTGTTTTTTTTTTTTTTTTTTTATAATATACCTGGGTTAGGCCTCTCAAATATTGAATCTGAAGCCAAGCCAATTATTAATTGCTGCTACTTAGCCTAACTAATTAAACTGATCATAATAAATATATTTTCTCATTTTTTTTAACTATAGAGAGTTTGGACCATTCAGTAAAGACCAAACTAATTATTGTCACAACAGGATCCACTCATAATACGTTTGTTTATATAGTAATGTATAGTAATGGAAACAACCAGGTCTCCAGATCATTTCCATGTAGGTCAGTATTGTTTGTGTAAATGTATCTTTATGTAAATGTCCATGACTGACTGACTGACTGACTGTTACACCACTGGAGTTTTCTCATGGCTCTTTCAAAATTAATTGGTACAAATAGCTTGCATTTGTGCAGTGTTGTGCAAACAATTAAGTTCAGGGCTAATTAATTTAAACTCAGAGGTCGACCGTATTTCAACACCAAATGGAGACCTTATGTTTTCTACAGACTAACTAACTGGGTGAAGGTGAGAACTCGGCCTGTGGGAAACAACGCACCACCATAGGTTAAGAGCTCCATTTCCCAGCAGGCACTGTGCCAACACAAGGGAAACAGTTTGAAACAAGTTTACCCAGATGTGCAGAGGAGGAGGAGATGATCCTCAGAGTTTAAATGAATTAGCCTGTGTCTTAAAGCAGAAGTAAGTGATATATTTGTGTTAATATAAGTCTTAAATAGTTATATCTTCCGACAGCAATCACTTACATAGAGTGTTTGGTCTGAAACACGGGTCTGTCAGTCACTCTGCTCTGCTCTGAGCCGAGGAGAAAACATTTATCGTATCCTACAGTTTTTATCCAATGAGGAGAGAGAACGGCATGCAGGGCTGTGTGTGCAGCCAAGGGACGCCGTGAATGTGGCGACGTAGGGACGAGGACTGTTATGGTGCGTTCAAGGAAACTCGTTTTTTTCCAACCTGTGAAGTCGTACCAGTTCGATCTGGTACATAGACTGTACAAAAAGACGTACTGGTACGATTTCACGGGTCGGAAGTTACGAGTGGCCGTTATAGTGACTTTCACCGGTAAAACAGGTCGGAAAAACACGAGTGAGTTGCCTGGAACGCTACAAAGTCGTAAGCTGTGACTTGAAGCTGTAATTTATGATTTCAAAAGCCTGCCTGGAACGCAGCATTAGCGAAAACGACCGGATCGCTTACTTCTGCTTTAATTGTTTGCACAATTACAGCCAGCCATGCTGATACTCCATCAGCTGCTGCACCAGCTTATATAACATGTCTGTTACTCCTGGCATCCATACTGAATACATTTTGAAGGTGTTTTGTGGTTTTTGGAACAGGTTGCTCATGGCGACTTGAAACTGAGCTTATGTAATTACAGCATCATTACTGAAGCTTGCCCTGACTTCACCGGCTGGCTGACTCTGTATTCCTGCTACTACTAAGTTTCATATTCCCTCTCTCTTCCATGCTGTGCTGTGCTGCACTCGGTTGCACCAAAAAAAAAAAAAAAAAAAAAATGCTTGCAGATCAGTTTGTAGTGCAGCTGCACATTTTGCTTGTTTGTATCTGTGTGCTTGAAATCACTGTTATTGTTTACGCTCCTTCAGGGCACTAAAATCATTCTGTAAGATCATGGACCTTCATACTACATATCCAGATCACATGGAAACTTCCAATCACATGGTCTTTATCAGTGGATGAAGACCACAAGATAGGCTTATTATAGAGCTTTCAACCTAATCACATGGTCTTCATTAGTGGTTGGAGTGTATCATTATTGGAGTTTGCAAGATTAAAGTAAAAACTAAGCAAAATCCAATGAAGACGGTGGAACACTAAACCCTCTGTCTGAACCAAATGCTCAGCGCCCTGAACCCATTTATTGAATTGGTCAGGGTCACCATTTTGGCAGAACCTGCACTTTTCACCTAGTGAGACACAACTTACAAACATATTCTCACCCACTAAAACACATTTTGCACTGTGATGCACTTGTGTTGCATAATGGTAAGCACGGTTAGCAAAAAATGAAACTCAATGAAAGCGCAGGTGTCTAAACTTAAACACAGCAACTCAAAGTTGATCACACTTGTGGCTAATGATGTGAAGAAACGGGGTCATTCCTATGTTCCCACAGCCTTATGTTCCCACATTTCTAACTTTTGTTGTCACTGAAAATTAGGCCCTATGTTCCCACAGCCCTTTGGTCCCACCATTGGTTGGGTTTAGGCAATGAAGAAAAGAGTTGGTTAAGTTTAGTAAAAAGACCCGGTAGAGGCTAGACAGGCCAGATAGATAGAGTCCAGATAGGTAGAGAGAGTCCAGTGGGAACACAGGGCCTAATTTTGAGAAAAATCTTAGAACTGTGGGAACATAGGGCTGTGGGAACATAAGGCTGTGGGAACATAGGCATGGACCAGAAGAAACCAGTATAAGCCAGTTCAGGGAGCGCTGGTTGTTGAAGTTTCTCTCTGGATGAAAACAATCAGAGAGGTTCGTCGCACGTCCACATGATGCTGCACAGTAGATACTGTATGCACCTTTGTAGTTTTTAGTAGTAGTAGTAGTAGTTTATTCTATCTTTTACACAAAATTGTTTACAGTTATGCATCAGTCACAGTCAGTCAACCTTCCATAATCCCATAATTCGTTCAACTAGTTCATAAATAGATCGAAAAGGTGTAGGCTGAAGCTATCTAGCTTATACTGTAAATGCCTACCCTTTAATTCAATGTTTCATTACGTAAATCCATTAGAGCTCTTCATGGTTTCAGAGTGATAGACAGACACAATTATCCAATAATTAACAAATGAAGCCAAAAAATAAAATAAATACATTTTTAAACAGTATTACAGTTGCAATCAGAGTCATAGAAAGAAACAAGTATCCAACAATTAACAATTGTAGCCAAAAAATAAAAGAAAGAAATAATTTAACAGCAAGTTGCAATCAACACCCAATTAATCAATTCTGTTTATAGCTTTCTATCATACTATGTTTTACTGTAATCTATTTTTAAATTGTGTTATGTTTTTGCATTGTTTGAGATCCTCTGTCAAGCTATTCCACAGTTCTACTCCCGCCACAGAGATACACATATTTAATGTGATTCTTGTTTATATTTTTTATTTTTTACTACAAGTGCTAAACAGGATTTTTGTTTTGTTTTGCAAAAAGCATTTTCCTATTGTGAACGTCACGATTATTTCTACAGCTTTATGATCTGATCATTGTGTTTTCCTTTCCTCGATGTTTTGTGTAATGACTGTTCGCTGGTGTTTTTCATTTTGATTGATTCAGGGTGTGATGTCTTGATGACAACAATAGTTTGGTTTTGGGCACAGTTTCAACTGTTTTGAGGCAATAGTTTGATTTTCAGAGTCAGAGGTTTTGTGAATATAGTTTAAAAATTGGGTTTTGTGTTTACAGTTTCGAGAAAAGGATGGAAGGTTTCAAGAAATGTGTCTTAGCAATTGAGAAAAAACTGTAAAGGGAGTTTCAGTTGTGATTATACTGATTCACAGCTGACACACTGACCTTTGGCTGGACTGAAACTACTGTCCAGAAGACGTATATATGTGTATGTTGCAAGCGTTGGTCATAAGTCAAATGCTAAACTGTGGCAGAGCAGATTCAGTATTAATTTGATCCTCCAAATAAAAGGTTACTACTGTACATCTAATGATCGCTGATTACTGATCACCAGTATCTGCATCTAGACGCACAATCCTGTCATACACAAACACCAGCAGCCATCCATCCATGCAATTAATAATGCGTAGATTACCATTTAGTTTAGTTTATTTGAAAAGGGACAATGCACATTAATAAACATTGTATAAAAAACACGTGTAAATGCACCCAAATTAGCTTAAAGCAGAAGTAAGTGATATATTTGTGTTAATATAAGTCTTAAATAGTTATATCTTCCGACAGCAGTCACTTTCATAGAGTGTTTGGTCTGAAACACGGGTCTGTCAGTCACTCTGCTCTGCTCTGAGCCGAGGAGAAAACATTTATCGTATCCTACAGTTTTTATCCAATGAGGAGAGAGAACGGCATGCAGGGCTGTGTGTGCAGCCAAGGGACGCCGTGAATGTGGTGACGTAGGGACGAGGACTGTTGGTGGTGCGTTCAAGGAAACTCGTATTTTTCCGACCGTGAAGTCGTACCAGTTCGATCTGGTACGAGTTCACCGGTCGGAAGTTACGAGTGGCCGTTATAGTGACTTTCACCGGTAAAACAGGTCGGAAAAACACGAGTGGGTTGCCTGGAACGCTACAAAGTCGTAAGTTGTGACTTGAAGCTGTAATTTACGATTTCAAAAGCCTGCCTGGAACGCAGCATTAGCGAAAACGACCGGACCACTTACTTCTGCTTTAAAAAGCTAGTTTTCATTGACTGTCCCTCTGCCAGATTGTACAAGGAAACCTTTAAAAAGAACAACAATGGAATAAAAATATTGTACCACATACTGTAGGGTAGAACACATTCTATACACATAGTGACTGTCCATGAATACATACATAATAAATACACACTTGGAACGACAACGTGATGCGTGTCCACGTTAATAAATACACATTTGGACAACAATATCAACATCATTGCTCACATCTTTGAGTGTCTACAAGCCAGTTCTTAACATTTGCTTGGAATGAGTGATATGATGGAGATTCTCTGATTGATTGTGGCACTGTGTTCCATTGATGTGATGCTCTGAATGAGAATACATCCTGGCTGAATGTGGTGTTCCTTAACAGGATTATGCAATCCTTTTTTTGTGGCACCTTGCGTAGTTCTAATAGCAGAGGATTTGAACTTAATAAAACTGGATAGTGGAGGAGGAGCTGAGCCCTGCATGGTCTTGTATACTTGACAGATGTTTTTGTATGTAATTAGGTTGTCCCAGCTCAAACGTTTATCAGAATATGGCAATGGTGATGTCTAAAGGGTTTCTTGTCTGGTGTTTTAAGTGCTTGTTTGTAAAGTGATTCCAAAGGGTTTAGAGCAGTGGAATGAGCATTAGACTAACTTATCAGACAGTAGGTCATGTGCGAAATGATCATAGAGAAAAAGTATACTTTGGCTTGTGTTTTGAAGCTGAGATTTGAGTCAATGTGTACTCCTAAATATTTGTATTGGGTAACAACTTGTAACCTCTCACCAGCAATAAAAATGTCTGGTTCTATGTTTGTTTTGTTATTTTTTGAAAAAAAAAAGCATACAAACAGTTTTTGAGAGATTTAGCTGTAGACAGCATTGGTTCAGCCAGGATGTAATTGTTACCATAGCATCAGTCAACTTTACATATTTTATGCAAGCTAACACCAAGACATGGGCCTCATGTGGACGGAGAAAGTTTGTTCACTGCAGGAAACAAGACGAAAGAGCTCATGCACGCCATAGAAATGTCAGGCCTGTGATTGGCTCTCTGCCTCAATTGCAGACACACACTGTTTTCATGTCAGGCCAGTGGGAGATTTTTGTAAATAATGTAAATGATATATTTTTTATCATTGTTAGAGCCCTTATTCTTTTATCTCTAATCCCCAATACCTCAAAGAACAGTTTGATAGTGTCTAAAAAGAAGTTTATAATAATCTGTTCACAAATATGTGAACCTTTTCTGATCATATAGCTTTTCTACATTCATATGACAGCCCAGGTTTGTCCAGAAAAAAAAGGACGTCAATTACTCGATCGTGCATCACAGGGCTGAGGTTTTACAAACATTTATACACGAGGAGTCACCAATCAACCCAGTGTATCTGGGAAACCTGGAGAGGACCCACACAGACTCAGGGAGAACATGTAAACTCAGCCCAGAAAGACCCCAGGGGGATCAGACTCAGGATCCTGTTGCTAAGAGGCGAGAGTATCAACCACTGTTACCACTATGCCGCTCCACCAGCAGCCAGAGGTGATATAATACCATCATCACAATGGTTACAACAGTAACATGTTTCTGTCCACTTACAGCTATAGTGTTGTATGTTTGTGTAATAGTAAACACAGGGAAATGGACTTGGCTGAGGAAATGCAGTCTTTGAAAAATGTTTAAAGGACAATTCCGGGCAAATTCAACTCGTGGCTGAAGTTTAATTGCTCCTGTTTTGCGGTAGTCGCCACGGCAGCGATGAATGGGAGCGGATGGAAGTTCCGCTGCTTAGGCTGTTTACATCCCTCAGAGCCGCAATTTTTTTCCACAGACAGCGTCAGATGGCTACTCAAACATGCACCGAGAAGTTTATTTACTTCAAGCAAGGCGACATGTTTGTGAAACTAGATCTAATTCAAAGTCTCGCGCGAGACCCAAGTTGACGTGCTCGGTGTGTTTACATGCAGTCGGAAGCTCCCGTGTCATAAACACAGGAATATCAACTCTTGACTTGCCTGAAGTAAACAAACTTCTCGGTGCATGTTTGAGTAGCCATCTGACGCTGTCTGTGGAAAAGAATTCCGGCTTTATGATTGATCTGTTTATAAGTAAACCTAGCAACAGTGTGTGATTTGGAGGTGTGCGTTTGGTGAGGCCTGAAACCAGCTGACACCAGGCTGAATGCTGACAGGATGCAGTGACACTTGTACAGTTTTCATCTCGTCCTCGGCTTCACACCCCAAATGCACATGGTCGAGCTGCATGCTATTTTGACGTAGTGTTTAAACAAGTGCAAAGTTTGTCAGAATTACCCCCAAACCAGGTCTGAGGTTAGGCTTGAAATGTGTGTCACACTTCATCAGTGAACACAAAAATCAATGAACCCATGAGAAGAACCAAGACTAGAGCGAGGTCCGGTGGTTGCCACAGGTTGGTGAACAGAATTCTTTTTTTTTTTTGCAATTTCCTGTGGCTTTTATACATTTTTTCTAACTTTGTTTTTAATAATCATATTCACCATGATGACTGCTGTGTTCTCAGTTTTTCAACAGAAAATAATTATAAGATCATAATCACAATCAGAACAAAACAAAAGGACCAGAATTAACACCAATAACAGAAGACTGAGATACACAGGTGTGTTCTTTATATCAAAGTGTGTGGATGGGATGGGATGGATTTAATAATGTAAATCTGATTCAAAATGTGTGCAGGCATTCCTCACTGTAACAGTATAGGCTAGCCATGGCAGGGCTCAGTCTCAGAGTACATTATTTGTTTCATCTGAAAAATGTCCTACAGTAGATCTTCTCAGTCTACATGTTGTGTATTGGAGGATCAGGCCTACCTTACTGTGATAGATGGAGGAAACATATTCTGTCCATTTTCCACAAATTGAAACAGTTCCCAGGTGTCTTAAAGACATGTCTGTGACATGGTTTGGTCAAAATACCCCAAGGATCAAACAGCCCTGTTCAGAACGGCTGGTTTCAGTGCCTGTCCCTTTAAATGCAAATTAACCACTGTTTGCCCCGCCCCTTCTACTGGTAGCAGGTAGGGGTGGGATTATGCAAATTAGAAAACTAGCCACTCAACCCAGGGAGCCTGAAAATTACCGTTTTTTTTGTCAATTCTCACATTTTGGAGGCCAGAAGACAAGACAAACACCTAAATATAAGAGCCTTCAAAAAGTGATATTTCCATAAAATGTCCCCTTTAATTAACAAAAACTAGTGAAAACACTGGGTAGGAATGGGTTTTACATGTGGCACCAGGCAGAGATGCTTGGAGTCAGCTGAGCTCCTCCAGCTAACTAACATGATGCAGAGCACCAGGCCTGGTTTCTCTGGTTTCACAGCTGACCTTCAGCAGTTTTGCTTGTTCATTGGACACCACAGATGCACATGTGTCCCCGTGTATGTTTTAGCCTGGTTGGACGGAAGTGAAGGTGCACAGTTATTTTGCACATGTAAACATTTTTTAAGTGCTATTTAAAGCAGAAGTAAGCGATCCGGTCGTCTTGGCTAACTTCTTGTCAGCCTATGGAGTTAGCAGTCCCCGCCCTCGTCCCTACGTCACCACATTCACGCGCATCCCTTGGCTGCACACACAGAGAGGACCGCCCCTTTATGCCATTCTCTCTCCTCATTGGATAAAGGTTGTGGGATACAAGGAAAGTTTTCTCCTCGGCTTACAGCAGAGCAGAGTGACTGACAGACCCGTGTTTCAGACCAAACACTCTATATAAGTGATTGATGTCGGAAGATATAACTATTTAAGACTTATATTAACACTTAATATTTTCAAACATTACACAATATCCAATACCAAAGCACATCAGGTCCCTGATGCACAACAGCAGAGGATTCACTGAGCTGCCTCTTGCTGCAGACCATGTGATGTGCAGGACCTTCTTCAAAGCTAATGAAGCTAACATGAAAAATACATCATTCCATTTGCTTTAAACCCAACAATATCAATAGTTTGCATCAGTGGCCGTCACTTTGTGGAATGTATAGTTATCAGATGAGCTCACAGTCAGCATGCCATGCAACCTCCATCATGCCCACTCATAGCAAAGTGTTTGGAAGCTAAGTACTGACAGTAATCACACTAGAAACATCAAGTGGGAACTTGTGAGTTGGCATCAGAGGCAAAAGACCTCGCCTCGCTTTCATTTATTTGCCACAGACCACTTGACACACCCCTGGAGGAAAGTACTTAAGGGGAGCTCCGCCCTCCTGAGCTCCTTCTTAACCATTTACAACCATTACAGTCCAGCCTGTCGTCCCTCGTCCCGACGTCCTCCCTCCACTCTCCCCAGGCTGGGACGCGGCCCTCCACACATTTTATCTCACTTTCCCTCAGCAGAAACCATTCACTCTTTGAGCTCACTGCACTGGAAAAGATGAAGATGACTAACAGCACAAGTGGATGCTGAAAATGTGCGTCACATTGTCAAATATAACTCTGATCACCATGGAAACTGGGTAACAGAGTGTATCAGTGGGAGTTTTTTCATCTTTCCTTAACTCTCTCCTGACAAACACAGACTTTCGCTCTCTTCGTCCCTCTCCTTTTGTCTTTCTTCTCTTGATCATACCGCTACAGGACAAAATCCTACAGTGGTAGAAAATGTTTGGAGGGTTTAATGTCAGAATCAACACCAACATGTGAGACAACTCCACTGCTTTGTATACTAGGCCCAGTACAGAGTCTCACATACAAATGAAAGTCTAACATGAGAGTGATAACACTGGTTTATAATGACGGCAGTTACAATAAACACTGGATTTTATTTTGTAGGTCACATATTTCACATTTTTCTTGTGTGTTTTTATCAGAATTGTTGATCCATAAGAAGATTTATTTGTGGTTTTTAGAACTAAAAACATCTTGGTGTTTCACATCAGGCTCCTCTCTGGAGATCCAGAAACAACAGGTCAGTGAGCCAATCAGAAGAGAGGAAGCAGAGGCGTCGTCTCTCTTCTAACTGGCCGACTGTTTCTGTTTCTTTTAAAAAATACTGGTGGATCCAGGTTGGCAGGACTATGTGTATTCTATGTATATTGTATGCATAGTTTAAAGTTTAAAGTAACATATTTTAATAGATTATCCATCCCAAAGCATGTCAGTATGTCGAAATCATATACAGTGTGTTCCAAAAATCTGAGAACACCGCTTTGTCAGGAAACTTTCACACCGACCTCATTTGTTCCAGACTTTCAAACTTTATTTTCGTTGGATTCGAACCAAACTTACAGACGTGAAAGCTCCCAAGACGATGGTCTGGACCAAATACCTGAGATCTGGTCTGACCAAAAGAGATGGTCTGGTTCCAGACTTTAGAACATTAGCATACACACTACTACACCCTGTCGTGGAGCCAGGCCTAGCAGCACAGCTTCAGTCGTCTTCTCCTTTCCTGCCGGCGACGATACAGCCTCCACAGGACGAGGACGTTCATCTGAATCTGAACTAGACTCACATCTTGGCCATGGTGTTGAAGGACATACCCACACCTGTGGGGACACCTGTAGGGATACACTGCATATGTAGGTAATGGGGACAGGGCGTCAATATGTTAGTTCTTTGGTGCGCTCATATTAAAGAGGAACTAAGCAGGATTTCTCCCGTGGCTCTGCTACATTTTTACCTTAATTAAAAAGCTCTGGAGTAATTGTGATAGTTAACTACATGACTTGTGACTTGTTACGAGTGAGAACGGAGGCTCTCTGTCTTCACCTGGCGTCTCATGGCTGAAAACCAACCTTGCAACATCAGTGTAGTACCTGGCCGCCGCCCCGGTGTCCCAGCTCTCGTCTCTGAACACCGCCACACAGACACGCTCCGTAACCCGTAATCTTTTGTTCATGATGGTTAAGACTACACAAACACACACGTCGTAATTTGTTATGTAACGTTTTCCACCGCTCCATTTATTGATTTTTCGCCGGCTTCATTGTAAACAAATGCACATGGGCGAGAGGAGTGTAACCAAACAGCGGAAAAGCGAGCGGACTTGCATAGTTCCCCTTTAATGCAGAGTGAAACCAAAACAAACTGGATCAAATGTAGACGATGGAGCAGAAACACCAACCTTGGTCTCAGTTTTTCAGCTTGCATATTGAAGGCTCTTCAACATATATTTAGGTGTTTGTCTTGTCTTCCAGCCCCCAAAATGTGAGAATGACAAAGAAATCTGTAATTTTCAGGCTCCTTAGGTTGAAATCCATGTGATTTTATGAGCTGTTCCCTCAGTTGTCTTCCAGTGATGTAACTAGCTTTCAAATTTGCATAATCCCACCCCTGCCTGGTACCAGTAGAAAGGGCGGGGCAAGCAGTGGTTCACTTGCATTTAAAGGGACAGACACTGAAACCAGCCGTTCTGAACAGGGCTGTTTAGAGAGGATGAAAAGAGCTGTGATGTTTGATCCTTGAGGTATTTTGACCAAAAGCATGTCACAGACATGTCTTTTAGACACCTGGGAACTATTTTAATTTGTGGAAAAGGGGCAGAATATGTCTCCTTTAAATGTGCCACAAATATCAGCACAAGCCGTTCTAGACAGAAAAATATCAAATGAGCTTTATCGGTGCAAAAAGGGATCCACCGGAGAGACAGGACCTAAAGTGGTTTAAATGATCTGACTCAGTCTGACTTCATGGGTCTCTGGCAGCTGATAATAAACCAGAATGATCCTTCCACCAGCAACGTGACGTGCAAATTTAGCTGTATTGTCACATAACATGATGGGGAGTAGGAGGAGATATAAATGAGCTTTAACCAGACCTGAGGAGAATACGAACCAGGCAAATATGCAAATGTGCATCGCTCACAAAAAGGACTTGATTATGTTGTATTGTTGTTGATAGACGGTATTATCAAAACAATTATTGCCTTTCAGATGGAAGCGCAGTGTTACATTCCCCAGATGACTTGCAAATATGCTCAGGCGCCCACATGTGCACACTCCCTTTGTGTGTGAAAGAGTTGTACAGGCAGAGCATGGAGAGAGTAGCAGCGTTCCCTTCAGAGTGCCCATTAAGTCTGATTACAAGTGATTACCATCTGTCTGAGGTGGATGACCGGTCCTGTCCTGCCACTGAATTAATGACAAACAAATGCTTTCCTTTCTCAATCTCATCATAATCCAACCACCTCCTGTTTTCTTTTTTTTTCTTTGTCTCCAGAGATCTCACCATGAAATTAACATGACTTCCAATGATTTTCTTGGCAAATACCAGACTGAGTCCAACAGTCTTTGCTTCCTTGCACATGTTCTTTCTATGTCACTGTTGTTGTATTCTTGTCATTCTTCTCTGAAAACGTCATTCTGTTTTTTCTTTTCGGAAGACTCACACACACACACACACACACACACACACACAAACACACACACTCAAAGATAGACTGACTCATTTGAGAGCTGCTGGTCCAAAAAAGAGAAAATTTAGACTCGGACTATTTCACCCTCGCTGCAACATGGGGGGAAGTATTTACGGTTGTAACCACATGTGGCAACCACCAGAGGTGAAGCACATTTGCAAAACGCTGTGGGAGTTGCTCTGTTGAGGGAAATGTTGCGTATAGGTCATAGACGCAGCGCTCTGACTACTTCCTGCTACACACTCTCAGCTGAAAAGTTGTTAGAACTGATGTTGTTGCTTCAGTGAGACGTGTTTACTTCCTGTGCATTTCTTTCCAAGGCGGTATGAATTGAAAGAGCTGATGAAAACATGGGCAGAACCCTGGAGTGTAGGTGTTTTACAGCCGTCGCTCTCACTGCTGTCCGTGCAGCTTTTTAAACTTTAAAACCCCATACGCAAGTCCTGGGGGTTAATTTTTAATGTCGTGGCAGCATGTTTGGGATCATTTTCTAGCCATCCTGACGTTCGACCGGTGATGTTATGTGATTTTCATCTTGGCTGCTCATTAGTCTGACCGAAGTGTGTGTGTGTCTGTGTGTTTTTGTAGGTGTTTCTCTCAGGGAGCTCAGCAGCTCCTCCGTGCTGCCTGGAGTCAGTTCACCACTTCCTCCGGTAAGACCTTCATGTTGCTCAATTCCACACAGTCAGAGTCCTGCAGCCTGCAGAATGCCAACACACAGCACATCTTTCCATTAGACCTCCCTGCTGTGGCCAGGAGACACACACACACACACACACACACACACACACTATGCAGGGATATCATCTCAAGCAGCTGGGAATGGTGATGTCAATGTAATGGAGTTAATTTATTGGTTATATTCCAGGCTAAATCTTCATGTGCCAGACTGGTTATCAGCCTTTATGCTGCTGCTTTTTACAGGTCTGATAACATTCAATATTTTAGCCAAATCCAAATAATTATGAAGCAGCAAAGATATGCAAAACAAGAATATTTTTAAGTGCAATAAACTCTGAATGAACTCCTTCAGGAACTATTTTTTCAATCAGTTTGCTTAAAGGGATATTTCAACATTTTGGCAAAATTGGCCCATTGCCATAATCCCTGTAGTCTCTGTATAGCTGCTATACAGAGGCTCATGGGATTTCTTGGTTTTGTAAGACAGTCAGACACCCACCCTGAAATGTTGTCTAAGTTTTCTCTAGACTGAATGTCACCATTCTCTGCCTTTTTGATTATCTGTAAACTAATCAACCACCTAGACTCAAACCTCATCATTTGGGAACTGTTTCTCATCACTCTAAAATGTAACACCTTCTGTTTACTTGATTCACTCTGTTGGTCTCAGTGTGAGAAGTGAAAGGATCTAGGTGACTTATTGTCAAGACCCCTGATGATCAAAGGTCTCCAGATGCGAATGGTGTCTCTATGCAAAGTCCCAATTGTTATGTGAATTAGAAGTGTTTCTGTTCTGGTTGGGTATTTAAGGGAAAGAGCAAGAACCTCACTTCGAATTGATGCTTACCAGAGCTCCCACACACTAGGTGTGTCATAGAATTTGTTGATTGTATTTTTACTTTGGATATTTCAATAAATTGGTATGTTAATCTTTTACTTCTAATATTGTCTTGAGATTTTGTTCTAAATAGTTGAGAATCTGTTATTGGATATTTATTTGGTCTTTAGTTATATGGTAAGTTTCATTTGGTAACATTCATACCCTTAACCTCTGAGTTGAATAGAAAAGATTGAGTATCATGTCCTTTAATCATTGAGTTATATTGTATGACCTCTGAATATCTCAACCTAGGTGTCTGGGCTGTTCTTCTATGTTAAGAAGGTCACTGAATAGTTTAAGTCTATATCTGCCATCCCTGAACTAAGTTAGTCTAAAAAGATCTTAGTTATATGGTAAGTTTCACTGGACACTATTCACACCCTTAACCTCTGAGTTGGACAGACAAGATTGAGTATCATGTTCTTATACCTCTGAATACTTCAACCCAGGCATCAAGGCTATTCTTCTATGTTAAGAAGGTCACTGAGTGGTTTTAATAATCTATACCATCACTGAACTAAGATTGATTCCTGTTTTCTTAACAATAGAATTGATTCTTAAAGTGTTTATATTTTAAATGATTGATTAACTTTTAATTCCACCAATATTTAAGAGTAAAGTTATTTTTAAATGGAGTCAGATTAAACGAGTATTTACTTTACTTTATTTTGAAAACCTCATCTAAACACCGGAAAGACAAGACACGTATTGGGGAGATATTGTTAAATATTGATGAATATTTCCTCCCCTACAGTTTCCCTCATCAAACTCATTGATTGATTGACTGATTGATTTTTTATTTAACCTTTATTTAACCAGGCGAGCAAATTAAGAACAAAATTCTTATTTTCAAGTGCAGCCTGAAGCTATCGCTATGAGATAATAACAGAATGTTACGAGATGGAGTTGTTTTAGAGGTAAATTCATGCAAAATGTTCCGTTATTATGTATGTGTAGGTCACAACTTGTTCACGAGAGTGTTTTGGAGTTGTTGGATTGTGTATTTGATGAGTTTGATGAGGGGGTAAAGGTAACGAGTCTACTCCTAAAACTGTAGGGATTATGGTAATGGAGCAATTTGCCAAAATGTTGAACTATCTCTTTAAGATTAGTTTATAGATAGATATCATATACAGTGTCCTCAGGATTTCTAATGAATGAAGTTACATCACATCACGTCATGACACAGACCAAATGACTGACATGTGAATAAGACACTGATTTGTCATTAACAGCTGGTTGCTTATTTACATGGAGAGTGTACTGTACTGTAAGTTGGTGAATGCAGGTCCATCATTCACTCTCTTTGAGCTGTGTGACCATAGGTCGTCTGTGCAGCAGGTTATCGTGACCTTCTTTTTTACTTTTATTGTTGCTAGGAGACATCTAGTGGTCAGGGGCAACAGGTAAAGTGTGCTTAGGTAGGATAAAGAGAAACAAAATGATAGGAAGAGGATGTGATGGATGATTTGATGTGATGTAGTTCCCATGTGACAGTCTTACCTTTTGATCCAAATCATGATCAAACCTAACTAAGTAGTTTTGTGCCTGGACTAAACAAGCCATCATTGTGACAATAGAGAGAAAGGTCTAGTGCACCACTCTCTTTACAATCTGCATCTTCATAATCGTAACCACAGCGTCCAAAGTGTGGTTCACCTGCTGCCATGTGGACACTTCTTCAGGAGACACTGGTACGGGTCGTATCACAATGTTGTTCTGGTTCTGGTTGGAACTTGTTGGCTTTAAAGGGACAAAGAGGAGTTTCTATTTGGTTATAAAAAAGTCTCACGTTAATGTGGATGAATCTCCGCTACCCACACTTGTTAATGGCTCCATTTTAGATAAATATATCGTTCTGTCTCTATTGTTATTTTGTTATTATTAGTGGTGGCGGAAATGCTGGTTGAGCCGACCAGCGTTTCTTTACTTTCGGTTTCGTGGCGAGTCATGAGAATAACGCCACCGAATCGCCGTTTATGGTCGGAACTACGACGGTATGTGATCGTCTTTGAACCTCTGACTTTAATTCTTGATGAATGAAAACATGAGTCTGTCTTGCGCCGGTCAAAGAATTTTACGGTGCACGCGGAGGCTCATAAATGTAGTGTGAAAACGCTTCGCTTTTCCTAAACTCCTCGTTGTCCCTTTAAAAGTTTTGTCTCTGAATGCTGCAGCCCAGAATGATGGTTGTCACCGGAGAGTGAGCCGGAACTTCAAGGTTGAAGCGAGACACCGGAACAACGAGCTGAGACTCACTGGAAGTTGGCCCATGGCTACGAGCAACACCTCTCACATTACACAGTGTCATTTGATGCGTTGTTAGAATGAAAATATTCATTGTCGCCGCTTTAATGTTGATGTTCATTTATTGTGTCGGAGCATCTCATATGAATTATTCAGCTGCTGTAATTGCCCCGGCCTCAGAAACAATCACTGTGAAGCATTTAGACCCATAATGATCAAATTGAATCAACACAACACTCAGCTCCAGAGCTAATGAGAACACTGAATGGCTTTCTGCATTACAGACATTTCTCTTATAGATGTAACACATGTTCACACTTCGTCTTTATCTCGTAGATCTAGGTTTAATGGCTTCTTATCACATAACTCTGAACCGGCAGTGACATGTGCAGGGGTTTTTATCTCCTCACTGCTAACAGGAAGTAACACAACAGGACACTGTGCGTTTCAGCTGTGACACAGGCTTTCCTCCCTGCACACAGTCAAATGATCATGGGTGGAAACCAGCTCAGACCTCTACAGACTGAATGAACAGTGTCTGTTGTGATGAACATGCAGATGTTTTCTGCTTGTGGTTGCATTTCCCTTTCTAACACCTCGCCTCTTAAATATTTGTCATCCATGTGAAAACCAAAGAGAAACCCTTGACCACATCTACAAACAAGGCTAACGTCTTCAAGAGCTGGAGATAAAGATCCTCTAATCTTCTGCCCCCAAAGAGGAAGAGATAAGAAATTAGATTAGAGCTCCCTGGCCTACATGTAAAAACACTATCATGACTACTTGTTGTATGACTACTTGTTTTAAAGGAGATGTATTATGCAAATGTCACTTTTTGAAGGCTCTCTCTCTCTCTATATATATATATATATATATATATATATATAAGCATGTCACATGTCTTTAAGACACCTAGGAACTATTTTAATTTGTGGGAAATGTGCAGAATATGTCTCCTTTAAAGAGTTTTACTGTAATACCATATGATACTGTACCAGTACACTGCAAAAACTCAAATATCTTACCAAGAATATTTGTCTTATTTCTAGTCAAAATGTCATTTCTAGTCAAAACAAATCTCATTATACTTAAAATAAGAAACATCACATAAAAAAGTAGCTTGTTTTCAGACAGTTTTTACTTCTTTCAAGCATATTTTCACTTGAAATAAGTAGAAAAATCTGATAGTAGAGCAAGTTTTTCTTCCTTATTACAAGCACAAAGAACTTGCTTTAACTGGCAGATTTTTCTACTTCTTATTTCAAGTGAATATTAGTTTGAAACAAGTGAAAATGATCTAAAAACAAGTTAATTTTTAGGTGATGAGTCTTATATTAAGTGGAAAGAGATGAGTTTTGACTAGAAATGAGACATTTTGACCAGAAAAAGGACAAATATTCTTGGAAAGATTTAGACTTTCATATTCTACTGAACATTTCGATGTTTCTCTGAAGCCATATTCACAATAACTAGCTAAGAAATCTCTGGTTTTAATGAACCATGGCAAAGTTCCAAAATATTATCAGACTTCCAGAACAGTCGGCGTTTTGTTCTCCAAACTCCCATCAAAGGGTTATCTGTCTACGTTTGACAGTCACATGGACGTGTCGGAGCAGGATGTCGGCTATAAAAAGCACAAAATTCAAACTACTAGCCCTATAGGCACATTTAGCTTCTCATTAAGGGCAGTGGAAGTCTTGCTGCACTCGACGCTGGCTGTCACCCTTTAAAGCAACATCAAAACCTGCCTCAGACTGATTTAATGTCAGCTAATTAAAAGGAAAACTTGTGACCGAAGAGCACGCACAAAATGGGAAGATCTTTTGGGGCTTAAGTGTAATGATGATAAGTTTCATGTCACTCACCATGCATGTGTTGTTGTAGTAGTACGTGGATTATTGCTCATAATACCCCCTGATGTATTGTTGTCTGAGCTCAGCCTCCTCAGTCACCAGTGAGGGATCAAGCTCTCGTCGTGTTCTGCTGTAGCATTTCTGCAACACACTGAATAGCCACTGTTTGTGTATCACACAGCCTTTTTGACATTGGCCTGTATGTGTGCGTGTCTGCCTGCCTGACTGTGCGTGTGTGGGTGTGCATGTGTGTGCGCATGTTTTCCCGGCAGCTCCAGAACTTAATGTAATATGATAAGTGCACTGGAGACTCCCAAACAAAGTCATTCGGTTTATTCTTCTATCAGGCTGAATTCTTTAATGAAAACACCATCTGCTGTCCTTTCTGGGATGCCAGTTGCCATGATGCTGAGCATGTATCGCATTGCATGGTGTGATGTTGTTTAGTAAATGAAGTATTAGAGAGCTCCAGGTATAATTGTCGGCCGATCGAGATCGACTCTTATCTGAATGCCACCTCCCCACACCCCCAGACAAGATGCATATTGGTCAAGGCTGTGGTTATTGTTTACTGCTGCTGGTCAGTGTTGGTTTGTGATGCAGGCAGATGTTATGGGATTAGCACTGAAGATTGTTAGGGGGGCTGACATTTAAACAGAGGTACAGTAAGGTCCTGATGACCTTTGTGGGCTTTTCAAAACAACTACAGGCTTAATTCTTACAAACATTAGCAAAGAGATTGGCCGATATGGTTTTCTATCAGGGCTGATACCGATACCAATTATTAGTTATCAGGGAAACTGATTCGTTTGCAGTAAAAATGAAGATTCGGGTGTCAAAATTTACAAAAACACACCTGGGATTTCATTTCTCATTTCATTTTGATTTATTCCATTCATGGTTTACATACTTCACATGGTTGCACATATTTACATAATGTACACATACTGTAGTCCCCATAAATGAAAAGGAGCAGGATGAAGAAAAACTTATAGGACCTGCCCCTCTCTGTTGTTATAATTGCATTGGCTTACTATCAACAGCAATATTATACTCTATTTCAAAAAATTAAAGATGATGAAACATATAATACGGTAATAACAAGAAAACAAACAAACAAAATAGCAGTGGACACCACTCGTCTATCTATCTTTCCTTTTTTCCCTTCTTTTTCTCTTTCTCCTTCTTCTTATTTGTCGGCACTTATCTTTTCTTTTTTTTTCTTTTTTTCTTTTTTTGTATATTTTTTGGCTTTTCATGCCTTTATTCGATAGGACAGTTGAGAGTGTGACAGGAAATGGGAGACAGAGATGGGGGGAATGACATGCAGGATAGGGCCGTCCAACGCGGGACTCAAACCGGGGCCGCCTGCAGCGAGGACTATAGCCTCAACATATGGGGCGGGTGCTCTACCAACTGAGCTAAACACTGCCCCATCTTTTCTTTTTTAAACATTTTCTTTAACTGAGATATACAGTACAACTTTTCAATTCCTTGCTTTGTGAATGCCATAATTTTACACCTGCAACAGAAATACACATTTGTTTTAAGCTTAGCCTTGCAAATGTATGTTTAAAATCAAGTTTCAGTCCTCCTCCTCCAGTTTGAACAAGTTCTGTAAATGTTCTGGTAATAAGCTGTTCTTTATACATTATTTTTAAGGTCTGAATAGTATACACTTTGTTTTTTGAAAACAACTCCAACACGCAAAGGAGTGTGTTTTAAAATACATTCATTATATCAGTTATCGGTGAAAAAACGGCCGATGCTGAATATTGGCTGATATTTTATGGGTTGATCACAGGACAAACCAATACGGACCTATTGGAAACATAATGAAGCTAGTGTTTTGCAGGTATTGAACTATTGTAGGTGGTTTTTATAATTTCCGTTGGCCCTGTCCTTGTCCCTGTGGTGCAGGGTGTGAGCTGGTCCCAGGAAAGAAGCCTAGGGTTGAATTTCTTCCCCACCCTGAGTGTGCATCATCTTCATCAGAAGTTCATAGTACTCCTTCAGTGGTTGTTCTTACATTGAATCCACATGAATCCTGTGTGGAGTACAAACACAATGAGCACTGACGCCCTCTGTTGCTCATTGGATGGAAGAATGTTGTTTTACCCAGTCCAAATCATTTGGTTTCCTTCCTGTTTACAAGTCAGGACTGTTAGTAGCCACTCACAAGCTGCCAAACTGTGTGTTGGATTAGATTGACTTACTGCAGCTTTATTTGGCCAAGTGCTCTCAAATTCTCAGACTCTCCACTCTTGCGACGTCCTGATAGTGTCACCGACACAGGAAACTGTACGTGCACTGAATCATTTTGTGCTCTCCCTTTAACTAAACTGATGCATTCACCGAGAATGCTGATGCAGATGTGGGAGCGTGAGGATGATGAGAGTGAAACTTTCCATCCAGTCGTTAACAGACCTTCTCTCTCAGTTTGATTCTTGCTGGTCCACAGGATGCTCTCTGACGATGGCTCAACTGTACATTACAGTGAGAAAAATGCTACCCTGAGAAAGCACATGTGTTTTTTATCAACTCTGTCAGACTCAAAGAATGTTGACTGACTGCGACTTCGTTTGTGCCTCAAATTTCTGCCCTAGTTTGATGACTGGTTGTATTTGTGCTGTCAGCGATCTCTTGACCTTGTATGTGCCGGCAAAAGGTTTTACAAGTTAGTTGTAACTGATAGCAGGCATATTTTCAGACATACATTCTTCTGTAGTATCTGTACAACACAAATGGAATGACACCAAGATGCTTTAAGACATTCTTGTCTTGTCTTACTGTCATTGTAGAAAAAATACTAAAAGATAATAACTTATCTGGGTATACCTACTGTAGTGGTTAGTAATACTATTAAGCTCATGTGTCCCTTGTATGCTAGCAAGGAGCAAAAACCAAAGCATGTACCCCATTAGAGGTCTACATTATTTCCTCTCGCCTGTCCTTGTGACTGTATATTTGTTGATAAAGGTATTTTTGCATCAGCTCTGCAATCGTCTCTCTATGCTGTTGTATTATCCATATTAAAGGGATAGCTCAACATTTTTGGCAAATTCTCGTATTGCTCTAATATACTGTAAGTAGGTTCATTACCTTTAATTATGAGTGCATGTTGTTTGATGAGGGACAGGGAACCTGTACCGTTCACCTCCATTGTGTTCACTGAGCAACTCACGTCTCTGCCCCGCGGATCTCAAAACAACATGCACCGATAATTAAAGCTAATGAACTACTGCTATAACTGTAGGGATTATGGCAATAGGCAAATTTGCCAAAATGTTGAACTTTAAACGTGAAGTAACTCTGCTTTCATTTAAATAAGTAATGAAGTATTCATGTTGTTATGGGGACAATGAAATTTGGCAGTAATAAATGGCAACTGGCAAATATGACCTAAAATTGATTTCACAGTATTTAGCTCCAACATGGTCCTACTGTTTATCACTCTATTCCTTATGTAAGAAAACATATGGTAAAACAATGATAAATATAAAAATGTAAATTTAAAAAACCAAACAATAAACACAGATGTCTGTCCGTGTGTGATGTGATTGATTGTCAGAGATGGTGGTAGTAAGAGCTGTCTGTTGTTTGGAGCCGGGAGGGTTGTATAATATCTTGTATGATGCAGTGCACGAGTATTACAGTCACAGATAAATGAATGTATAGGGAGATAGTGTCTTTTACAATAACAAACTCCTGAAATACATAAATTCACAGCTTCCGGGGCAGGAAATTTAAATGGAAGTGTTTGCTGCCTGCATGTAAAGAACGAGCTGCCAGAGGAGGTGAAAGTCAGATTAAATTAACTTGATACACTGTTGTAGTGATAACTGTTATGAGCATTAGCCAAACTTTAACCAATCATGGCAAGGGGCCGGTGCATATTCTCATTTGTCCAGGTCATAGTATTTCAAAGGAGGTTAAATCGAAAGCAACTGGACTTAGTTATTTGTCTAGGAAGACGTTTCACCTCTCATCCAAGAGGCTTCATCAGTTCATGTACGCAACTGACCAGGCTGGGACTGGTCCAACTATCTGGTGTGGAGACTCACTATTTAACCTCTTGTGTGGGCGTTCACAAGGGTGATGATGTCACTGGTTCCCTTTTGTGCTCCAAGTGCCAACGACAGTCGTTTAAATGACTGCCTTTGATGGAAAGTTGGTTTCGACTTCGTTAGTGCCCTGTGTTGTTATAACGACAGTCGTTGGAGTCACTTACCACTCGTGAACAGTAGTTGTTCTTTGAGGCTAGATTGTTGAATCTCCTGGGAAGGGATGAAAGGGCAGCATTGTAAATTGGAGATAGGTGGTGTCTGAGACCTCCTCCCCTGTTGAGGGATGGTTTCTCTACTTTTACATAGATGGCTTCTTTAACTCCTCTTTCAAACCATCTGTCCTCTCTGTCTAGGATTTGGACATTGCTGTCCTCAAAGGAGTGGGCTTTCTCCTTGAGATGTAAGAGATGGCCTGGACTCTGCTGTCCATTTAAATAGTGAGTCTCCACACCAGATAGTTGGACCAGTCCCAGCCTGGTCAGATGCGTACATGAACTGATGAAGCCTCTTGGATGAGAGGTGAAACGTCTTCCTAGACAAATAACTAAGTCCAGTTGCTTTCAATTTAACCTCCTTTGAAAAAAAAAAAAAAATCATGGCAAGGTGTTGTCGTCACAGCGGTGGTTTCCAGTCAGTGCAGCCAGATTAGAGCAACTGTACCCAAGTGACCCATATCATGTTCTGCCACCACATTTCTAAGCAACGACAAAAGGGAAGCTTACACTTCAGGACTATCTACGTTAAAGCCCATTGTGAATCATACACTCTATACCTCCTTTCATGTTGCTATCATCTCTCCACCCACACGTGTTGCAGCCATAGAGAGGAATTATGAGAAAGGGGGAATCTAAAAGAACATGACAGAAGAGCAGATTACAACACTAGTGAGTGAACTTCAACAATGCAGCTGCAACGTTATTTTTTATTCAAAGGGGTGCGACTGAAAGTCATGAGTAGGAAAACCAAAACAATTAGCTGAAATATGCTAACGTACTAAGTAGCACAAAAAACTGGACTCAGTTATTCACTAAAATACTATCAAAGGTAATTGTATGGTGGAATTGTGTATTCATCATGATATGGGATTTAGTGCCAAAGCTACAGAAATATGTATCCTATTTTATACACTAGTCTAGTGGCTGTAGTAGTGCTATAATTGTGTAAAGTGATAGTTCAAGTTATTTGATGTGGAGTAGTTTTGGCATGATTTAGTCACTCTTAAAATATCTCCAGAGAAAATAGCTAGTATCAGTTTATATATGGTTTTACTTTGAAATTTTCCTTTGGAACTACATTTTTTCAACCACTGAACTAACAAATCCCATGTGTATAGTCCAATGGTAGTTCAGTGGTTCACAAACTGCAGGTTAGGGTAAGGTTGTTGAAAGTAATTAAAGTTCATCAAAGTAAACACTTCAATTAGATTTTTTTTCTCTTCACATCTTGTAAAGTGGCTAAAAAAAAAAATTCTGAATAAATAGAAAAAGCACGCACATCCCTAAATCTAAACGCTGGGTGCCGGACAAAAAAAGTCAATAATAAGAAAAAGAAAAGTCCGCACACCAACAAAAGCTCCAGAGAAATAATTTATTATCACCCCACATATTGGTGTGCAGACTTCACAAATCTGACCTCATCCACAGCAACACATGGCAACATGAGCGTAGGGCATAATGCAAGTTCCAGCACGAGGTTCCTAGGCTATATAACGACAACATACCTCTATTATATAAGTTACATAATGAGCATCATGCTTGTCGTTGTGTGTGCTACAGTAACACACGGTACATAGTGTTCTTGCACCTCTTATCATACAGGATGTGGTAGCCTGTTGTGGTGGAGAAATTATGTTTCCCAGTGTAGAGGAGGAAGTGCTCACACACAGCCTCCAGACTGCTGCTCCTGTCTGCAACCGGGGGAACAAAACACTCCCACAAGACGCTTCAATCCCATAAGTGAATCTGACCTCCAAGCACACACACAGTCTCTTTACTGTCGGCAGTTGTAGGACGTTCAAAGAGAGAAAAGGTGGGTGAATATGATCAAGGCGGTGTCTTTATCTGAAGACCAGAGGGTTTGCATTGACTCAGTTGTGGCTGCAATCTGATAGTAACAATCAGCTTTCACCCACTGAAACTTGATGACTGAGGCGACTCCTACAGTCTCCTAGGTGTAAATGTTTTACATTACCAGTGTCAAAGGCAGTTGATGCCAAACTGAGTCCCCAGCATCTTCAGACAAGTCTTTAATCTTTGGCTTTTGCCTTTTCTTAAACTATTGCTGGTGCTGGTTTCCAAACATTCACCCTGGCCTTCAGCCAAAAGAAAAACCATCTGTTCTTTGACTTAACTGTGAGAAACAAATGTCTTGTTGCGCTGGTGAGCTCTCTCGCCTCTTAGCAAATCAACTCTGGGCTCAATTCTTCCTGGGCATGAGGCCTTTGTATGTGGAGTTTGCATGTTCTCCTTGGTTCTCCAGTAGGTTCTCTCCAGGTTCTCCAGATCTCTCAGATGCAGGAACTCTCCATTGGAATCAACATGAGATTATTCCACCTCAAATACAAAACAAGCTTGTTTTTTAATTTTGAACAGAAGATTAATGGCATTCTGTGATGACCTAAATCTGGCTATAGCCAAGACAGACGGCCGTTAGACGACCACCTCATTGATGCTTTTGAAAGTACAATAACAGATTTGATGTAACCCAAGAAACCACACTCACTTTCAGTCTGTGTGTGCGCTTGCATTTTGAGATGGAGTGATATTTGATTAAAAAAAAAAAAACATCAGAGTGCACCTGACACATGGTGTGGGTGAATATTGCAGTTATGTAACCACTGTTACTGCAGCGGTAAGTTTGCGTTGATAAGCCATGTTCAGGTGCTCGACTGACTTTCTCAACAGTTTCATCATGTTGAGAATTTATGAGGCTAGGCTATGAAAACGTAGCTCGCTAAGCTCATTTTCATATCTTCTCAGAGGATACCAGCAACTTTCAATTTGGAATGTTTTCCTGCAGGTAACTTAATGCATTTTATCTAACACTTTACTTATGTGATATTCTTGTACGTTTCAACTGTGTAATGTGAACTGCAGATATTTTACTTCATATTGTGGTGGGAAAAAAGTGGTGAAGCTTCCTTTAAGCGCTCTCCAGCAGCTCTATTTGTGATGCTGACCCCCTGCTTTAGAACTCATTTCCTCAGCTGTGGTGTCTGGGATTGTCCTGATCAAGTTTGTTGGCCCAGATCCTGATTTGAGTCCTTTAACAATAGCTGCAGTCAAAATCCATCTTCTGTTGATTATACTTGTGTCTGACACAGTAAGAGCTGCAGCTCATTAAGGGTTATTGAATGTTTCACTGGAGGAATGCTACACCAAAATGTGACATAACACAATCAGCTAAGCCTTTGTTTTGGTGTTGGGGCTACAGGAGGTCAATGGAGGTCGATGGTGTCTTTGGGCAAGATACCGAATCATCGGTGTCCATCAGACCAGGAGTGTGTTTATAGTAGAAACTCTGCCCTGTGTGAATGTGGCTTAAAGCAGTGGTCAGTAAAGGCTAATAGTGCTACATAAGTGCAGTCCATTTAACATAGGCCCTTTGCAGTTACGTAATGGAGGTTCTTCCTTTATTAAACCTTTGGTAGAGAGCAGACAGCTGTATAACCTGCAGTCATCAGTGTTTTTCAGTCTAACTGGTCAAAGCTGCAGCTGAATGTTTTCCACATAAAGCTTTGGTGTGAAAAGCAGCTTTTGGCAGCTCTCAAAGTGCTTAGTGAATATGTGTAACATCAGTTTTGCCAATTCATGTCACAACTCAGTCACTCACTACATTCATATTCACATGCTCAACTTTCCGAAATGGCACAGTGCAGACCTTGGCTAAAGTTGCCCCAATGCAGGAAATACACAATGGAAGATGCAGATTTGAATGGGTTCATTTTAGTCTTTAAAATCTGCCCAGACTGGCTCTGAACTTAGGACTGGGCTCAGGACAAGTGAAGTGGTAGCGCAAAATCCCCTGACCACTGTTAGGAAAGAGACATCTGCAAACAGCTGACAGGATATGATCGTTGATTGGCTGAAGGCCAACATGTGAGGTTGTGATTGGGTAAAGATTCGAATGAGTGGGTGTAGCTTATAGACTCTGGGAAACTTGGAAGGCATTGTGCGAGCCTAATTTTCAAAAAGTCAAGAAAAGCATTTGACATCATCCCAGTGTAAAGTCTATGTGATATGAGCAAGGACAACTTTTTGGATCATCATCATTTGAATTGGTGCAATCTTGTAGTCTGTTTTCCAGCTCTTATGATACAGCCATGGTTCATTCAAAATAAAGAGATGCAGGTTGGCACCGTCCCATCCAACATCCGTCCTCCAACATCTGTCGCCTTAGCAGGACAGAATCATGTGACATCAAGAAGTGCTTGGTAGGTTTAAACACAAAAACAACTTTTAGGGAAAGACTGTCATTTGGATTTATATGCGAAAACTACCTCCGTGAGGTGTGGAAAATACCGCCCTTAATTGCCATGGCTATACAACTTGTTTGAGGCTGCTGTGTAAGTTCATGTATGTGTTTTTTCCATTGGTGTATGTGCAATAGTGTTATGTAATTGTTGTGATGGAATGGGTGATGACGTATTGTCCATTGTCATTGTGGCGGTCAAGGCATTTATGGCACAGTTGCTGCCAGACAAATTTCCCTAAGAAGAATAATAGAGTGTATCATATCGTATTGTATCTTATCTTATTGTATCATATCAAAGTATCCTTGAATAAGATGCTGCCTGTGAAATGTGTGTGAATGAGTAGGTGTGGCAAGTGTTGTAAAGCTCTTTAAAGGGATATGTCAACATTTTGGCAAATTCGCCTATTGCCATAATAATCCCTATAGTTTTAGCATTAGGTTAATTACATTTAATTGTTGGTGCAAGCTGTTTTTAGATCAGCAGGACAGAGACGAGAGCTGCTCAGCTAACGCAACGGAGGCGCACGGTATTTCCACGTTTCCCTCATCAAACTAAATACACAATCTAACAACTCCAAAATACTCTGTTGGACAAGTTGTGACCTGCACATTCACCACGCCAGGGTTTCCCGCAGCGCTTTCCTGTTAAGGCGGCCGCCTTAACAACAAAGAGCTGCCGCCTAAACTAACGTCTTAAAAAAATTAAAATGTAGCGATACCCCCCCCCATCGGACGAACGCCTTCATTCATCTCCATTCATCTCCGCATCCTCTCACACACATACACACCACAGAGAAGTGCGTGGTGAAAGCGAAACTTAATACGGGGCGCTGAACCCCGCCCCCGGGCGATCGATCGATCCGCTCGCCCCCCCCCCCCGAATAGACAGACACCACCTTAAGTAACAAATTTTCTGGGGGAAACACTGCACGCTATGAGATAATAGCGTATAATTATGTAACATTACGACACATGAAGCAAATACTCAGAACTTGCGCTCTCGCGCCCAGCAGCCGTGTCTGGGATGTAGTTCTGGCTACAAATTTGCCTCGAAAACAACTCAACTTGTCCACAGGAGCATTTTGGAGTTGTTGGATTGTGTATTTGATGAGGAAAAAACGTAAATACCATGCGCCGTGCGGGCTTACGTCTCTGCCCCGCTGATCTAAAAACAGCTTGCATTGACAATTAAAGGTAATGAATCTACTCCTAAAACTATAGGGATTATGGCAATGGACGGATTTGCCAAAATGTTGAACTATCCCTTTAAGTGAAGACGCCCTGATTAATGGGCCCCTAATCATGATTCAGCAGATTTTCATTCAGACCATAATAGATTGGCGTTGATACTCCTAGAACTGCGGCTGAGAGAAGCACTGTGGGCTGTGAGGTGTAGTTAGTTGCGTCTCCCAACTTGTTTGATGTGTTGGCGGGGCAACAGACCACCAAAACTAAATGTGGGGCAGATATTATGTACCAGTGTATCATCTGTAATGCAACACCATCTGCCATTGATCGCTATCAGCTGTGGATTGGCTGCCAGTATCATTATCAGCAGCCAAGATAAAGAACATAATGGCTGCATCTCTAGCCTCAAGTGGTCAGTAAGACTTGAAATGCGCAAGTTCATCAGTTTTAAAGGAATGATTGTGGCCACGCATAAAAGGCTCCAACACTGAGTGCCTGCTGAAGCTCTAATGTTTTGTTGAGCCATCCATCCACTCATACCTCCCTCCTAGTCTGACTTACCACATTTCTGGAGGGCTTAAGTGCTGTGAAGGCATGGGTGGTGGGGTGATCTACCCAACAACTTTGATGATGACATAGCAGATACTTGACGCTGGAGTCCACACTGTGTAATTCAGATCTATGGCGTACTTGTTTTAATAGGACACACTGGGTCTCTGAAGCTTGGAATTCTTTCATGCAGCTGGAGCAAAATGGACAAATATCCATTGTGCAATTTGCAGTAAGTCTTTTACAGTTCAAGACAAAAAGGCTTAAGTTTTGGTAGATGGGATAAAATGTGATTTTGTAGGTTGTGTGGACATGAAATTGTAATGTGAACTGTATACACACACCACTGATGAGTTAACATGAACTATATCCAGATCAGCTATATACTCTTCATCCCTGGACTTCTTTTTAGATGTGAACAGAACATCCTAATGAAAGCTGTGGATCTGTGTTTCTCTGTGTTTCAGAAGTAGTATAAAAGCAGGAAAGTATAAAAGGCCAAGGCTGGGTGAGAGGGTGGACTGGGGCAACCCTGCTTCCCGCCACTTCCGCTAATTCACGCCTGAGGAACAAGTCCATTATTGTCACTGTTGTTTATTTAGGATACTAATGTGAAGAAATGGCAATTAATGGAGCCACAAAAGAACTCAGCCAAGAGTTTTTTTTCTCCTTTTCCAAATGATTTGCCATCTCTGGAGCTCCTCTGTGATGGAATCAGGGTGTCTTTAATCAAATCATATTTTAGTCCAGATGATGTATTTCTCCAAAGGCAAAACTTCATATTAAGAAAATAAGGTCTGCGTGAGACAGTGTGTCAGGTCTCCAGGGTTCAGAAAGTTAAAGTCAGTTTTCTTCATTGTCACTGAAAAGGTGAATGGCAGTTGAAGTTCATCCAAGGTTTGGCAGAAAAAGTCAGCTATTATTCCCTTTGTGACTTTTCACAGTCTGATGCAACAGTTCTGCTCTGGATCCTCCTCCCTAAACGTTGTAATGCTCAGGTTCAGTTGGAACTGTGTGTATGTGTGTGAAACTTCGTGTGATCTGCTGTTGAACTGTACTGCACTCTATTGATACATGTCCCTATTCTTTTTCCAGCACATTCAGATCAATGAGGATCAGGCCCAACATCAGACACACCTCTCTGTAATCAAGCACAGTTCATGTGAGACTAAACTTTCAGTCCTGTCACAGACCGGCAATTAATATTTGCTTTGCGATTCACTATGAGTTTAATCTTTCAACCAAATTCCAAATAGGAACTTATTATTCAATGTGAAAATTGTAAAACTCAGTAAATCAGAATGTGGTACTTAATGGTGAACAGGAGGACTATTTTTATTTTTTTTTAAAATTGTTTTTCTGGTTTCAGAAAAGTCAAATGATAATTAAGTTTCATTTTGTGATTTGATATAAATGGAAGTGATTGTGTTAAATCAGCAGATGATGTCATCTCATACTGTATCAGTTTCACCTTAAAGATCCCATACTGGAAAATAAGTTAGGAATCCTTTGATTATAAAGCAACTGTTTGCTCAATATACAGTGAAAAGTATGAAAGTGCTCCGCCCTGACCCGTCACTCACTCTCAGCGATGCCCCAAGCCCCGCCCACTTGGACCAACCCTCCGGCCCCGCAGGATTTGGTTTCTCTGGGTGTTTTTTTTTTTTTTTTACCAGAAATATTTTCTCTTTTGTTTGGCTGATTGTGATCCTGAAGAGATGGCTCTCGGTTTTTAAAGCCACACAAACACACACACAAATTTCTTCTTATAGACCAACACAATTCAAAACACATGAGAAGTATAAAGGATGGACCTTTAAGTTATCCAGTGTCACTGTGTCTGTCTGTCTGTGCCATTCAGAGCCATTCAAAGCTGTCGATGATATTAACTGTTATCAACCTGCCCCAGGGACAACAGATGAAAATTAGCCACTGTGGCTGGCACATTTACATTGATGGTAGAACTGACCTGTTGATTGATGTGCACTGTCCCTGTTCAGTAAATACATAAATGAAATGAAAAAAGAAAAAAAAAATGGCATTGGGGCTTTTAAAAAGAAATTGGAATTTAAAGTGGCAAAAAGCACTTGTGCACTCCATTTGTAAGAGGCAGAGAGACAGTATTTATACAAATTAAAGAGAGAATCTGCTCAGAGTTATTTGACTAACTTGAAGCCAGACTCAGAGTGCAGTTTGAGAGCCCAATAATTAGAGATATACACTTTGCCCCAACATCTGGTGCAACTCTGAGCCAACTGTTTGCTTTCAGTCTGTTTGTTTAGTCAGTAGACTGTCGATGATATAGAAATCTGATAGGAGGTCATTCATCAAAACATTCTCATGAGGGGCTTCACTTTGCCAGTGATCTGCATCTTGTTATCTCAGCACCTGACTGTGACCTGCACTCATCCGTCTTCCCTGTGTGTTTTCCCTCCATCATTTCATAACTCGTTCCAGCGTGAAGGTTGAGCTGGTATTTGACTGTGTGCTCATTAGAGCTGCAGAAACCTGTTGTATGTATGAACCAGCTTTCTGGCTTTCCCCAGCTGTTGTCTGGATATTAAATGCTCTCTGGGGGTAACAAGCAATAAAATGAAGCACAGTTTCCCATCATGCTTTTCCAGCCAGCTGTTGTTCCAGTGCAGAGGAATTGTCAGAGCTTGAATACTTTTTGCATGTTCTTGTTTCCAAGTTTGATGACTGAAAGTTGTTGAAGCAGTTGTTGAACAGCTGATTTAGTGGTTGATGTATCCGGGGGTTTAATTAGTGCAGCAGTAACAAAAATCTCAAATTGGCAGCTCACAGTATAGAGGGCCAAATACCTGCCTCAGAGCTCTGTGGAGTTCAGTGACAACAGCTGAAGTGAAAGTGGGGGAAGTTTGAGGGGTAATGGATCACTTATGGTTTCCGTCCTGATGCCTCTAATTGTTGTGTCTGACCAGCTGTACATTATAATGCCCATCTGCCATGGATGCAGTCAGACAGAGACAGCGAAGTGCGCCATGTGGTCCAGTGGAAAGTGCTCCGCCAAGCAATAACACAACGGGTCCTATCACTGGCTTTTACCTGTATATGTAAGGTTTTAAAGGTAGAGTCTGTAGGATTTTCCTAAAAAAAAAACGTATACAACAGAAATCCTGCTTCATCATGTGGCACCAGTTCCACCCAGACCCATCTGAGTTGTTTTCAAGGCAAATGCTGAGACTGCTTGCTGAAAAACTGCATCAGCGGTTTTGCATGAATTCACCTCTAAAACAACTCTGTCTTGTAACGTTCCGTTATTATCTCATAGCGTGGTGAATGTGCAGGTCACAACTTGTCCACCAGAGCGTTTTGGAGTTGTTGGATTGTGTATTTGATGAGTTTGATGAGGGAAACCAAGAAATCCCATTAGCCTCTGTAGCATAGCTCTGAGCAGCTTGCAGCTCTGCTCCGCCATTCTAAAAACAGCTTGCACCGACAATTAACTGGTTTGCCAAAATGCTGAACTATCCCTTTAATGTTTTAAATAGTGTTATAAAAGACCTTAACACTGTGTCCCTGAGAGCTCAACACACTGCACCTTAAGAAAACTCATGCAAAGACAAAAATGTTCTGCAAATTCATCTTCGTCAGTCTGACAAGTGTGTGTTTTTTTCTGTGCATGGGTAGATTTGAACTGAACTCTCGCATTAAAAAAAGTTAACTAAACCTGAACCTGAATCTGAATCTGACTCAGAAAGTCAGTGGCAGGGTGGTTGGACTTGAACCCACCGTGGCACCAACATAAAGAGAGTTTCAGTTTCAACAGAAACTAGACTCGGTTGTGGAAGTTGAAGACGTCTGGGCTCATCCAGGTAGGCTTCTGCAGTCAGACCGGCTGGTGAGGTGACCTAGTTTTGAAAACCTTTGCTGTGTTGCTTGTACTTGTACTTTGGCATACATAGCATCTCACGTTGTGGAGCTGTCTGTCCTCTCTATATGAGATCCGTGCATGTTTTCTGAAGGTGTGGCTCCTAACCTTCAGGTGTAGGTAAATTGGTCCTTTACCTGTCGAGGCGTTGCTGCAGTTGTTGGAACGTGTTTGGTTGGTTCGGGGGGGGGATGGACCAGTTACTGAAGAACACAGTCATGGCTTAGTGATGAAATATCCACCTGAGTTTTCACCGCAAAAGATAAGAGCATCCTTCATGTGTGTGTGTGTGTGTGTGTGTGTGTGTGTGTGTGTGTGTGTGTGTGTGTGTGTGTGTGTGTGTGCTCCTTTACACTTGTTGGCACATTGCCAGTTGAGTGTTACATTACTGTGAAGACTGCTGTTTAGATGTCCTAGAGGAACTGGTCTGTCTGGTTAGTCCATATGACAGTGCTGCTTATCAATCATATTTATATCATCCGTACATATCTTCTTCCTGAATCATTAGTTATCTAATTGTTTCCAACGGTTATAATGCACAGATTGCTCACAACATGAAACCAACTACCTGATCGGCGTGAAACGAACTCCGTACCTCAGTCAGAGCGAAACTGTCTGAAACAGAGCTCTTGTTTCTCTTAAGTGAGTAACAAATGGTTTGCCTGCAGCGAGATGAAATCCACACATTATACTGTTCCACTCTGCTCCTCTGTTTCTATGAGACAGGTGGAGAATTTGGATTCAAACATTGGTTTCACCCTTAGGTAACAATTTTATCACTCTGAGCAGACGCACTATACATCTGTGGGATGGAGGCACCTCTAATAACATTCACTGGGTATAGGAGGGGGTTTTAAACCTAAGTAAACCACCCTGCACTGTTTGTTACAGAGGACACACACGACATAGGGAGCAGTGTCACCACACAGTCACAGAGCGCACACACACACACACAGTTGCAGACCCGAGGGAGACAGGGCGCTGTGCAGACCGGTGAAACGAATCTGACACATCTCATCTCTGGGTTGGTGCTCCTGTCAGTGGCCGAGCCGCCATGCGAGACGTTTCCATCGGTGATTGTTTTTTTTTTGTTTTTTTTTAACGTATTTCAGAGCTGCGTTCACTTACCGCAGGTTCAACAGCACGCTGCTGCACAGGTGACAGGTTTGGTTAAGTATTTGTGACTCGACAGCAGTAAAAAGATGGTCACCACCGGAGTGCTGTGAACCTTATGTAATGTCTGAACTGACCGTAAACACTCACACATACAATAGCTTTATCAGGGCTCCAGACTCACGTTATTTACAAGGAACACAGTGGCCCCCACACTTAAAATTTTAGGGGCGCACACTGTAAATTGATGTCAATTAGAGCTTTGACATCAAACTTCATTTTTCGAATCACGTCATTATCGCCTGACGCCTGTTCACACTTCTTCACTGAAAAACAATGGCGGAGCAAAAGGCTGCGAGTGCGACAACCACAGAGGGAGAAGTTGAAATATACACAGTGTTTCCTCCACATTCATTTAGGAGTGGCGGGCCGCTATTATCAATAAATATTTGATTATTAATATTTATATTTTTGGGCAAATATCAAAGCCCTAACGTAAATCAAAGCAAATTTTCACATCTTTTCATTCATGATCCTCACACACATTGGCCTTCCACCTGTAATGGCAGATCCCAGATTCTTTGAGTTGAACCATGTTTCACCAGTGTTAAAAAATGTAACACTGGTTGCACATGTGCAAGTAGATGAAAAATGTACTTGCAAAGTCCCCAATTTTGGGGGCAAAATGCCTCCATTTAGGGGCAGACTGGAGCCCTGTTTATGTGACCGATGTTGTCTGGCCTGTCCTGAGAAAAACACTAGGCAGATGTGATTTTCCCAGGACATAAATGTTAACATACACTGAGCAGATGGATGTTTGAATGAGACGTTTTGGTTTTGGGAGCTGTTTCTGATCCAGGTCCAGTGGCTGCGTGTAGCATTTCAGAATCTCAGTTGTGCTGTTTTTCTACATTAACACACAGCCGAGCTAACAGGAACTTGTAAATGAGACCTGCTGTATTAGAAGCTACCGTAGCTACAGAATGTACCTTTACATTGAAATTCAAAGCGTAGTCAACCACAGCATGTTTCCATTTCCTCTTTTTAATAGTACTTTCATTGTAAACACTTAACAGTCTTGACTCAGTGAAACTCATTGTTCATTGTACTGTCTGCAGCGTACACTTTAAAAGGGAAAGTGAAATCGTTTTTTTCCTCAACACCTGAGGTCTTCAGTGTGACTTAAAGGGCGCTCCTCCTCTTTATCTGTGTGAGTCAGCGATGCCTGCAGGGCTTCTGTCTCGCTGCTGGCTGCAGGTGGATTCAAAGAAGCCCTGATCAGAAACCCCAGGCTTGATTAGCACAGCACACAGAGAGAGGATGCATGCCTCGGTGAACTGGTACCCAGCCCCCACTTCCTCCAGCTAATCATCACAATCAGGAGTTCTCTTGTTGTGGCTGCAGCGACAGGAAAGTAGACGAACGTACTGTATGTGGAGGCGGATTCATGAGGACAGCCAGTCAAGGATGTTTGGCTTCCTGGTTAGTCAACCTACAACGGCCAGTTACAGGACAGATAGGAGCACAGTGTGACTCTCTGCTGCTGCTGCTCTGCCATACCCAGTAATGAAGGAGATGCTGCATCAGGGCTTGGTGTGTGGTACAAACTGGTAAATGGACTGTGCAGCCGCTGCTGCGACCTGATTAGTTATTCTGCTGACTGCTGCACTGACAGATATACAGTACATCAAGGTCTGATGATGATAAGGCAGGTGTGATGGCTTTTGAACAATGATTATTTTGTAGAAGTATTTTAAAGTATTTTTTATTTGGTGAGAATTAAGAAGTAAAAGCAAGGTGGGAAAAGCTGTGGACTTGAGTGTGACAGCTGTGGTAGGAGCTTCGCTGTGAGTTAGTGTGTGTGCAAATGGGTTATGTCCGTGTGTATGTTGTAAACATGACATCCAGAGGAACCAGATTATGGGAGCCAGAGGCATGTAAACCCATCAGTCAGGTTTCTGACTGCTCTCACTCATGTCATTACAGGTGTTTTACTTAGTAGGTCAGACAAATTATTGTAATCCTTGGATATAATAAGAGACTAAATAATGCTCATTACAACCCATCCCAAGGTCCATATATGTCTGGAGATAAGGTTAAAGCTTTAAAGTTCAGTCTGGACCATTGAGGAAACTATCCCAGTTTAAGAAGTACGACGCTACATGCACTTGTGAGAGCAAAAGCTTTAAGGCCGTGTATTTAAAGGTCCCACGTTTTACGATGTAGAACCATAGAAGAAAATGACAAAGAGATCCTTAGTGCCATTCTGTTGATCAGCTGATCATTTTAATGGAACAGTTTTCAGGTAGACCAAATCTTGCAAGTTTGATTTGTGGGTGCGAGTGGGCGGGGCTTTGGGTGTGGCTGAGACCAGCAACTTTGTTGTGACATCACAAACTTCCAGAAGTTTTGACAGCTGTTTTAAGTGTCAAGGCCTGTGTGTGTGCATTTCTCTGTGGACTGAGACTTTGATACTTTCACAGTATTATTAACAATATAGAACCTAGAGCTGCTTTATAATCAAACAACACATGCATATCTACCTTTATACTGAAAGAACGGTAACACTTTCTATGAGGCCCCTCCTTATAACGCATTATGATGCGATCATAATGCAGTTATAATGAGGTTATACTGATTTATAACTAGTGTTATAATGACTTATACATGTTCATGATGTGTTATAATAACAATTATAAGCAGATTATAATGTTTTTTTATAATGTTTTATAAGGGCTCAAGCATCATGATGTAAGCATGAAGTATTATAAACTATTCTCTCATGAACGCATTATAATCACAGTTATTATACCATTATAAAACATTATAATACTTTATTATAAGTGTTATGTCAAAATAATTGCTGTATGAGATGGTATAATGCTTAAACCAGTGGAATATAAACCATTCTAAGCGGTCACTGGATGCTTTAAGTAATGTGAGGACACGCTGGTGGGTTTATAGAAAGTCATGATACATTATAAGTTGTTTATAAGCTGTCATTTGGAATTCTTTAAAGTAAAGTGAGGACACACTGGTGGGTTATAGAAAGTCATGACACATTATTAGCTAGTTAAAAATTCAATACAAAGTGGTCATACTTTGCCTAAGGAATGTCCCTCTGGCACCCTTCTTTTTTTTTTAAGATTAAAAGTTGTCTGTAGTTAAAATTTAACAGATGTTATATCCCCACTTTCTGTTTTTGACCAGGCACTTAATAATTCTGTTTTCTTGTTGACCCTATCCACCACTTTCCGGAGAACGACGCTGGGTGTCGCCATGACACTCCATTCATTACATTTTAGATTAACGTTAGCTGTTAGCCGTTAGCAGTGTCTTAAATAACTCAATAAACAGCCCATGAAAAAAATATTTTTTCCAGCGGATATCCTAGTTCCAACATGACTGAGCTAACTGGAGTAGTTTCATGTTGTGTCCGACAACGGGAGGGTTTTAACAGCTGACGTCCTGATGTATGTTTGCTGCTGCTGTTAGCCGTCAGCAGCAGCAAAGCTAACGGCTACGATAGCCATGACTAGTTGCAGAGGCGTGCCGTGCACACAGAAGCGGTGGTGTTTGTTCGGTAATTCGTTTTGTAGACTTGACAAAACATCAGATTAGTCAGGGCGGTTTTGGCAGCCCGGAGCCCCCACATTTGGTGCCTACAAACCGGTGGCTAACGCTACCAGTTAGCCGCTCGCTAGAATGCTACTACGGGGTTGAAAACCGACTTCCGTTGTGGTGTGACGCAATGGATCATGGGAAAATAAAGTGTTGGATAGAAGTGCCCTCTAGAGGGTGCCAGAGGGACATTCCTTAGGCAAAGTATGACCACTTGTATTGATTTTTTAACTAGCTAATAATGTATCATGACTTTCTATAACCCACCAGTGTCCTCACTTTACTTAAAGCATCCAATGACAGCTTATAAACAACTTATAATGTATCATGACTTTCTATAACCCACCAGAGTGTCCTCACTTTACTTAACGCATCCACTGACCGCTTATAATGGTTTATAATCACTGTTTAAGCATTATACCATTTCATACAGCCATTATTTGACATAACACTTATAATAAATTATTATAATGTTATAATGTATAATAACTGTGATTATAATGCGTTCATGAGAGAATAGTTATAATACTTTATGATACATTATGATGCTTAAGCCCTTATAAAACATTATAAAAAAACATTATAATCTGCTTATAATTGTTATTATAACACATCATGAACATGTATAAGTAATTATAACACCAATCATAAATCATTATAACCTCATTATAACCGTATTATGATCGCATCATAATGCGTTATAAGAATGGGCTTCATAGAAAGTGTTACCG